>NC_043760.1:22287742-22494107 GCF_902148845.1 Salarias fasciatus
ACGCGAGAGAGAGAGAGAGAGAGGGAGGAGAGGCAGAGAGAGAGAGGAAACACGGTATAAACTGGGCTTTGAGACGCTCGTCGCTGCTCGGCAGCCTGGGCGACGTCACGATTGTAATCTGGTGATGAGAGAGAGAGAGAGAGAGAGCGAGAGAGGTGGCACTGTTGATAGATGCTCAATCACAAATTACAGTTGTTTGACACAGCAGAAGGGCATCAGCCTCGCTGAGACATGGTGGAGAGCAGAGCGGCGGGAACGCACTCAGAGCTCGGCTCTGCGTAAACTGACCTAACGGCAGAGGACGGAGAGGGAGAGCTCATGAATCCTGGATACTTAGAGGCTCCTTGGTCACTCAACAACCAGGTAGGACAGAAAAGATCCACCCTCACTGTGTCAGGACTTCACCGGTACGACACGTCTGTCTGGTGACCGACGTGTGTGGTGTGGGAAGATGGGAATATGTGATTGGAGTACAATAATGTCTGAGTGATCAGGCACAAAACCTTTTTAAATCAATATTAATTTTGCCGCCTGGAGACAGATTCAGGCATTCAAAGTGCCAAAATGAGGGGATCAGAGCTGTAAAACAACTTAAACCGCAGCAACGAAAGGCAAAATTTCAGCCCTAATGTGTCCCTTTTGACGTTTAAAAGCAGAAACATTTGAGGATTACCGTGCATTTTGTTTTATTTATTTTTTTTGCCACATGAAAGCCGGTGCAGTTAATGATATTGCTGCCACTGATGGTTTTGAAATTGCCACAGCCATCTGCAGCGATCAGATCCAAGCATGAGCCACATCCTGTGAAATCTCTTCAGCCGCGTGGTGTGCCAGTCCTTAAACATGATGTCGCCGGTTAGAAGGAGATTATTAGTTTCAAAAGCAGCAGGCAGCGTGTTTGCGTGTGTGTGTGTGTGTGTGTGTGTGTGTGTCTGCGTGTGTGTGTCACAGGACAAATGCACTTATAGTTTTTTGTTCTTTTCAAATGTTTTTTTTTCCAAGAGATTCCCTCTTTTTCTGGGAAGAAATGATACTGTCATCTGGCTTTGTTACTGATGGCATGAATTCGTGCACTGCAAAGGAGCACAGTGAACATTTAATATGAGCAAATGTGTGTTAGTATCAGATACCGAGGGTTTAATCTGACCTGGGATGCTGATCTATGGCTGTCGTATTTGTCCAGGCAGATTATCAACATCAGCCTGGTGGCTCTGCCAGGCCGTGTGTCACTGCAGCTGTGAAAAACAGTGCCCTTCAATATCATAATGCTCTGATGGTCAACTGCTGGTCAAGATGGCTGAGAGACAAGCTTTCAGTAGAAAAAAAAAACTAAACAATCATCCTTTAAAAGGTGCTTTGAATAATCTTCTGTAGAAATGACTGTAGCTCTCTCACCAGCAGCAAGGGCAGCCATGTGTTTGTTTTGGTGCTGCTTCTTCGTAGTAAATAACAGTGTTAAACGTGTCTCACTCCTCAAATCAATAGAAAACTATTTAGCACGGCGCTAAGCTCTTATGTGTAATCAGATTTGCTGCATTTATCCCGACTTTTCACAGCTTGTTCACATTGATGAACGTTTGAAGAAGTGATTATGTGTTTTTTTTTTTCCTTTCCTATTATTATGATTGTTCATATACATGTGGTTATTTTTAATAAGCTAAGTGCTACAAGCGTAAACCGTAATGAAAAGAATGGCTGTGTTTTCGTCTGCGGATTCACGTGTCCAGCTCCTATGAATAAATACATACAGCATCCTGTGGAAGTACAGATTGTGGTGTTAACACTTTGGTCACTCTGCTAAATAAACAAACAACATGTAACATGGTAATTAGTTAGCTTTGGAGGAGGTGCTGATCATCTTTAGGTTACTATTGGACACAGTCGCACTACTTGTTTACAGTTTTTAGCTTTATGTGTTAACTGTCGTTCACTGAATTATTCAGTAGGGACGGGAGTGCTGGGGCTCAAATCTAGAACGAAGAGAGGAAGTGTCAATTACAGTCTTTGTCTGTGGTGTCATGCTCGCTGGTTTTTAGACACATGCTCATGGAATGTCAGATCTGCGAGCATTTTTTGTGCAGTGGTTCAAACTCTAGGACCTACTCATAGTTGGAGATCACCAGATCTGACTCTGAGGTTGATAAAACAGAATCATGGTCTAAAGTCTAGAGCTGAAAGTTGTTTAAGATTTTAAAAGCACCTTTTTGGTCAGAGTGGTACACATTTTGCATCACTGTAATGTTTTCAGCACAAACGCTGCTTCTGCCTTCATTTCTGCTTTCAAAGTTTGAAACCTTCGATGCCACTCAGGAAATGGAAGATTTTTTTTTTCCAGGAGAGGTAAAACTACAGACAGTGCTTTGCGCTGATTTTATTGATTCCTTATCACCACCTCCTCGTTCTCCTGTTCTTTCACAAGTATTACATAAACAAGCAGACATTCACACCACAGGCTGCTGGATTTCTCTGAGATCTGAATCTAATCAACTTCAGACAGCCAGCTCTCTGGATTTAGATGTTTTCACGCATGCAGTGCTTAGGATAAGTATGAGAATGCAGAGTTACAAGAATTACCAACAGGAAGCAGCCAGTTCGACAATCTGAGCTATGTATCAGTTTTTGCATTATTTGTCTTTAGAGTGCACCCAGAGCTAAAACTTGCAATTATGCAAAGAAAAAGTGAGCTGTTATCATTGAATTGAATAAATAAATAAATAAATATAGTATTTTTTTAGTTGGGATTACCAGTATTTAATTCACATGCTGACCAGAGAAGTGATGTGACCACAGTTTGATAAGTCCATAATTTAATGTATTAAAACAATTAGTTGTGGGAGAAACAAACTCCTTTAGTTTTAGTTTTTCAAATAAAGTCAAGGTGTTTGCTCCACAGCGTTCCTCTCAACAGAACAAGTGACTGCAGAACAAACATCTTGCACAAAAACACAAGTTTAATTGTAGGAGGGAAATGTATTGTTCCCATTCTGAAAAGCTTTTTGTTTGGACTCAGATGCTACTCTTTTCCTCTCAGAGATAAGACATACAATTAGTTGCCACGGCAACTGTGCTTTTCGTTCGGTGTTTGTTCACAATAGCCTGGACTGCGAGGGAACACCAAGTCAACAGATACCTCGTTTCCCGCTTCGTTCAGAACACTCGGGGACAGAAGCAGGACAGAATGCAGCTTCTTCTTCTTCCAGATCCTGCTGAGCAGATGGTGCAACCCTGTATGAAATGATCACATCATCCAGTGTGTGTTTGTGTGTGTGTGTGTGTGTGCCTACCAGAGGAATGAAGATGAGGCTGTGGTGGACAGAGGAGGGACCCGCTCCCAGCAGGGAACCAACTTCGAGCAGGAGGATCTGGAAGGTACCTGGATGGACGATATATCTGCATTTAAAAAAACACCGAGAGAGCATGAAGCAGTGGAGGTCTGCTGCAGCCGAGTCCACCCACTCTGTCCTCACAACTCCTGCTTTCCTCTTGACAGTCCTGGTTTTTTTTTTTTTTTTTAACAGATAAAAGACAGGAGCAGAGTGGGAGGCAGAAACTGTGGGTGCGAGTTTGCAGCAGTAATTTCCACATCACTGTAAAACCTACAATCACAATAAAAGAAGCAGACTCTGGATGGGGGGGCTCCTTCAGTCTGCTTCTGATCACAGATACATTCATTTACAATCTCAGCTTTTCTGGAGGTAACTGAAGTTGTAGGGAAGGAGGAAGTGTGAGTGTAAATCGAGAAGACGGAGTCTCTGGGGGATATCTGCCTCCGCTGCTGCGCTGATAAAGGCACAGACAAATGAAACGGCAACTTAAAATTCACAATTAATTCATAACGATTTTTTATGCGTGCTTGTAAGAGGAACATGTTGGTGTAGCTGCAGAGCACTGAGTGTACCAAAGTCCTCGTGCTGCAGAGAGCTGAGTGGGCCGGCTCCAGTGCAAAAGGACACGCTCGCTCTCTGTTTCTCTTACTCATGCCGAGTCATACCTGCGGAAAGAAAACAGACAAAAAGATCCTCAGGACTGTTTTATGCAGAATAAAAAGCCCTATGTGGGTAAACGATGGGCCACCAAAACCACACATTTAAAGACACAATGATCAGGTCAGTGATGTTGAACAAGAACAAATAAAGATCCCATATGACTGATATGTTGTGATAAGATGTAATGCAATACAAAAGATTTATTACAACACAATATGATGATATGCAATGTGATTTCATTCAATTTAATACAATACAGTATTAATGAATTATGAATAAAACAAGTATAAAGGAAGGACAGCTAAAGGACAGATAGTGCTGCTCTATAGGGATCATGGACACATCTGTATTTTCCAAATAAGACTGAATGTGCTTCAATAAAGTGAAAGAAAGGCAAATGCTTGAGAATAAGCAAATACGTTACATCCAGGTGTGGTGTTCACCCTTTATTAGTGAAATAACTGATTGCACAAATCAAGGATTAGCACCCAACATTAGCAACTGCTGGTTTATGAGCTGCAAGCTGATTTTCCAAAAATTACGTAATAGATTATTGGCCTCATAGTGATGAGAGCAGGGAATTCATCTGAACTCAACTTGTTATCAAGCCGAAACAAAAAATAAATAAATAAATGCATGGATGTTGGATGTTCCCAGGTCATCGGACTCTCTACATCGGGGTCCACGTGCCCTTGGGCAGCACCAGGCACCGCAGCCATCGCAGACACCGTCACCATGGGATGAAACACAAGCGGAGGGTCAGGGACCGGAGCCTCACTCTGGTGGAGGGCAGAGAGTCTCCCGTCTACGGTACCGACCGCCGTCACGGAACCCGAACGCCCTGAAGCATAACCAGGAAGCAGTTCAGCAGCTCAGGCTGTCCCACCCTGTCTTGACAGACACCCCCTCTCAGAGGGTGCAGTTCCTGCTGGGGACGGAGGACGATGACGAGGAGCACCTTCCTCACGACCTCTTCACGGAGATGGATGAGATCAGTGCGAAGGATGGCGAGGACTCCGAGTGGAGGGAGAGCGCCAGGTACTCTCAACATGGCATCGACACACAGACGTGATCTACATGTCATTACTGAGAGCTCTGATTGAATGAACTGTGATCCCACTTACACTGATGAGTGATGTAGCCGTGAGTCCAACGTTTGTATTCCTGATACATTAAGTAATTGCAGTTCATGCAGTAATTGTTAGCGCATTCCTATTTTGCTCTTCTGCAAATGGAGGTTTTATTTATGTATCATGACTTTGCTAATTTGTGGTTTTCTGTTAATGCGGTGAATCAGACATATTTTATTTACAGCAAAATCATGCAGGAGGGGAGGAAATTACAACAACTACGAGAGGGAAAGAGATATAAGAGCAAAATGTGACGGGAGCTCGAAAGAGAGGGACAGATGGCCGGCCAGTCTGCAGCGTGGCCGTCCTGACGGGAGCTGAAACTCTTCTTACAGGTGGCTCAAGTTTGAGGAGGATGTGGAGGATGGAGGAGAGCGATGGAGCAAACCCTACGTGGCCACGCTCTCTCTGCACAGTCTGTTTGAACTGCGCAGCTGCATCATCAACAGCACTGTGCTGCTCGACATGAGGGCCAACACCATCGAGGAGATCGCAGGTGAGAGGTGGAACAGCTTCATGATGGCTTTGTCGTCAGAATTGTGCATCAGACACAGGGAAGCTGAAGGATTTCCACAAATTTAATGGTAATATTCATGGTGTTTAACCTGCACTGCACAGTGATGTCTATGAACTGTGGAACCTGACATAAACTGCCTGTCCTTGTCGACACCAGACATGGTCTTAGACCACCAGGAGTTGTACTCGCCGCTGGGAGACGAGCTCAGACAGAAAGTGCGAGAAACTCTGCTCAAGCAGCACCACCACCAGAAACAGAAGAAGCTGGCCAACCGCCTGCCCATCGTGCGCTCGTTCACAGACATCAGCCGACGGACGTCCGAGCTAAACCTGGACAAAAACGGTGAGGGAGAAAACCGGGCAGCAGTGATACTGTCCTTTATCACAGCTTCCAGCTTAAATGATAGAACATGCTGTGAGAAACCAGAGAAACACGCTCTGTCCTCTGGGTTGCTTGAGTGAATCCCAGCTGACTCTGGGCGGAAGACAGGACTGGAGAAATCTTCCATCATCATCATCATCAACGTCATCGTCATCATCACTGTCGATATCATCATCATCGTCATCGACATCAACCTCATCATCATCACCATCATCATCATCATAGTCATCATCATCTTCCATCATCATCATCATCATCATAATCATTGTCGATATCATCATCATCATCAGCATTGTCATCATCAATGTCGTCATCATCATTGTCATCATCATCATCGTCACTATCATCATCAGTGTCATCATCATTATCATCATCATCATTATTATCATCATCATCAATGTCATCATCAATAATCATCATCAGCATCATCATCGTCATCGCTATTGTCATCATCATCATCATCACTGTCATCATCATCGTCATTACCATCATCATCATCATCATCATCGTCATCGCTATTGTCATCATCATCATCATCATCACTGTCGTCATCATCGTCATTACATCATCATCATCATCATCGTCGTCATCATTGTCAACATCCATGTCATCATCAATCATCATCATCCTCATCATCATCATTATCATTATTGTCATCAACATTGTCATCATCATCCTCATCATTGTCATCATTGTTATCATCGTCATCATCGTCATCAACACCATCATCATCATCATCATCATAATCATCATCATCATCATCAAGCTGAAAGCTGTGGTTATTAAAGGCTGTTCTTTCTCTTCAACCAGCCTAAACTCAAACATACCTACTTTTATGAATGATGTTGACATTAGAAACTCTAAATTTGATAGTTTTACAGAAGCAGTGATCTATATTGTGCCGGTCTTTATTCACTTTTCTGTTGGTCTCCAAAAATATTTGGTTGATTTTTGGGATTAATTTAGCCCATGTCTTGGAATTGGAAGACAGATTCTGTCCATATCTTTGCCAACTATAAGCTTCAGGTTTGCCAATATCCCACATGACAAAATTAGTGACAGAGCACACTAAACTGTTTGTTCAATCATTTTGTGGTTTACTAGAAATCTTGGTCATGAATCGTGTGCAGTTTAACTCCGCTGTTGTTGCATTTTAAGATCATTTTGAAGCAGTGATCACTGTTGAGCTCCACATCATGCTTTGTGAGTGATATTAGACACTATAATTAGTGTTAATTTTTGACCCTGATGTTTAATGAATACAGAATTAGGCCAGACCTGTCAGGCAGTCTGGAGTAACACTGCTTTTTTTTTTTTTTTTTTTAATAATCCACATTCGCACCAGAGTAAAAGAGCAAAACAGAGTTTACTGAGTGACCCTCTTGCTATGTCTCCAAAAATATTCTGTTAACTATGGAAAAAAATTTCCCGAATGATGAGTTCTTATGTGTGAATGACCACAATGTCAAAGGGGGGGAAAAAACCCAAGTCATTAATTAGTTCCTAATGTAGCAAAACAATTATTTTAGCTCGATTAAATCAATAAAGAATAAAGTTTCATGTTTTTTTTTAACTTTTTTCTTCACAAAGGAAACTTTAAAAAAATAAAATAAAATAAATAAATACAGATACAAATAACCCATCTATAATAATCTATCTACTGTATAATACTGATCTGACAGCATAAAGCGAGCATTATATATCATCCATATATGTTAGTTAAATGTAAGTGTATATACATGTTTTTCCATGTTCATTATTTGTTCTTCTCTTGGTATTCAGAAAACATTGTTTCTAAAGAAAATTTTTAAATTTTTATTTTAAATAATTTAATAGAATCTGCTGAAGAGTTCGTGGCATGGATTTATGGTTCTCTGCTTTGGGCTGCTCAGGTCAGATGACGTCCTCCCAGTTCCACTTGGCGAGTCCGGACGCCAAAGGAGACATCAGTCGAGAGGGCAGCTCTGTGGACTTCAGCAAGGTAAAACACACTCGTCACAGTCCTGCAGTGAAAGAAATGTTAAAGCCACACAAAAGGCACAAATGTCAAAACAAACAAACAAACAAAACAAACAAATCTAAAAGTAATACATACACAATGCATGAACATCAACAGTTTAAAATAGTGTATAGTCAAAGATGAATATAGAGTTTTTACATTCTCATTTTTTTCAGAGAACAAAACCTTCTCTGGTGAGATTTCTATCAGGGTTTATGGCAGGTTAAAGTACTCAGTGCCCAGAAACTTTTACATATCTGACGAACATGAGCTTAATGTATAAATGTTTCGAGCAATGAAGGTCATCGTCCTTATTTTAAATGGAAAGGTCATCTAGTGAAGGATGAGGATTAAAACCATATTAAGCATTAAAAAAAAGTCCCTTATCACAGATGATAGTCACAGACAGGCCAGACAAGTATCAAATCCATGCTGGGACTTTTGCATAATGTATATGAGCTTGACCTTTTGTTGGCCTCTTGTGCTTTGTTCTTTTCATTGGAGCAATCATTCAAATGTGTTTCACTTTCATGTAGTGTGCTTTAATAATATGAGCAGCATGCACATTTCCTGCATTTATTTATTTATTTTTTATTGTATCTTCACCTTCATTGTTTTTAGAATTTCACTGTATGAGTTGCAGTGATTATTTTTCTTTAGTCACTCAATTCAGATTTATTGATTTTATAACTGCAGAAATGTCAGAAACTGAGTGCTTCTTCCTCCTGTTTCAGTGCCAAAAACAATCTCAGAGTTATGGTGAAGCACACCGAATCCTATCATATTGAGAGAGAGAGAAAAAAAAAAAAGACTGAATGGTGTGTGTGCTTTAACTTGTGGCAAACAAAGTATTCTCTAATTCATGCAGATTATTATGCAACACATAAACTGGTGTGTTTCAGAGGTTTGTTTTATCAGTACTTCATTTACACTTCTGTGATTTACTTGAGTGTTACGTCATGTTACACAGAGAGTGAGGACAGCTGCACTATTTTTACCCCGACTGTTACATGTGAGGCTTAATGTCTGGATAAACAATAGAAATAATGATCCGTTAACATGTGCCGGTGTTTCAAACTCTTCTTATTGTTAAAGCTGCTTAAATGTTAAGCCAGACAGAAAGGCTATCCAGACCTTTTACATGATACTTTGAAAAAAAAAAAAAAAAAAACGGGCTTTTGTGTCCTCTTTCAGATCGACCTTCATTTCATGAAGAAGATCCCCGCGGGAGCCGAAGCCTGTAACGTGTTGGTGGGCGAGCTGGAGTTCCTCAACAAGCCGGTGGTGGCGTTCGTCCGCCTTTCTCCCGCAGTCTTGCTCAACGGGATGACTGAAGTCCCGATCGCCACGAGGTCAACGCAGCTTCATCGACCTGAACCACCTCAGACATTCAAGGCCTGTTTGACAGTAACATCTGATAAAATGTTTTTCCTTCTAGGTTTCTGTTTATCCTTTTAGGGCCCTTTGGCAGAGGCCCTCAGTATCATGAGATTGGAAGATCCATTGCAACATTAATGACGGATGAGGTAAGATTTCACTCTTACATCTCACAGGGATTTGTTTATTCATAAATGTGTTTCAAATGTCAGCCAGACGCTCCGGTCGGATCTTCTGCAGGCGCTTTGCATAAATTCACAGTCCAGAAGAACTCAATAAATACCTGAAGTGAATGTGAAACAGAGCTTTCATGACCTGCTTCAGGATGAGTCAGGCCTCATGTTCTCCTTGTTGAATGCAGTTTAAGTTGTCATGACTCTTTTTGAGAATAACAGAAGAGTTGCCGTCTCAGAGTTTTCATTTTTTTTTGTTTTGTTTATCATGGTCTGTGCAGCTTATGAAGGCTTTTGTAGTCCAGACACCTGCAGGACTGGAGATAGTAAAGTATGTGAAGTGTGAATGCACTGTTGCCTCTTGAGGCTTAACAAATGTGACAGGTCTCGTGCATACAGTGGAGCATGCACTTTACACCACGTTCAGTTCAATTTCACAGCTTCTTCTTCTTCTTTTTTTTTTTTCTTTTTCTTTCTATTTTCAGGTTTTCCATGATGTTGCCTACAAAGCTAAAGACCGCAACGATCTGATTGCTGGAATTGATGAGTTTCTGGATCAGGTGACGGTCCTGCCTCCAGGAGAGTGGGACCCGTCCATCCGGATAGAGCCACCAAAAAACGTACCGTCTCAGGTCAGTTGGATTCCAGTCTGCTTTTTTGTTTTTGGAGGTAATCAAAAAAATCCAAATTGACCTTTCTGCTGCACAGGAAAAAAGGAAGAAAAGTAACATATTAGCGAATGGGCTGGTGGAAGGAGAGGAGGAAGAGGAGCACGGAGGCCATGAAGGTCCAGAGCTGCAGCGGACTGGAAAGTGAGAGTCACACCGAAAAACATGTTTATAGTGAAGACGCTCTGTTTAATAAACGGCTTTCCCGCTCTCAACGCCTATTACTTAGTGGTGCAGAACATTTTAACAACCAGGCTACTCCGCCTCCAAAATGTCACACTGCAATTTCATTTATCTCTTTTTGAACAAGGTTATTTAAATTGCCTTCAGAGCAACTACATACAAAAAAACGGTCTGTGTGGTTCAGGCCAAGAGGCTCAAACTGCTGCAGAAGTTAATGCTGATTCTAATCAAAATGAATATGAATATTCAGTGAATTCAGCTTGATGCATTTCGGGTAGAGAATAAGATAGGCTTTACTTTCCATGTAACTCTCTTAATTTGAGATGGAAATCACACAGTTGATAGGAACTGTTTCTTTTTTTGGGGGGGATTTTGTTTTGAAATGGACTTTTAATCTGTACAAAATTTGCTGTTTATACTCAGAAATGAAATTTGCACTAGTCATGGGTTCATGTTAAGTTTTTAGTTTTCACTTCTGCTGTTGTGATTTCAGAGGAAAAAAATGTTAGAATGATGATCCAACCAGCTGCAGGTCCATCGGGAAGGGACCCTGGTCTAACAGTTGCATGTGGAGCTTTCCCTGGTCGCGAACAATCAAAAGATGATCCTCATTTGCAGTTGTTGAAAGGGTTAGGGTTAGTCTGAATGAAATAGTCTGAATTTCTTCATAGTTTACGCTGTGGTGCTGATGGGATGTTGCTTGGTGTGTAGTTGCAGCGATGAAGTGGTTTCCATAGAAACATGGTAGCTCCAAATCTCTATTTGCAGCTCGATTTTCCATCATGGGGGCCGATCACACCGAGCTCAGCTGAACATGTGGAGGCAGGCAGTGGGGAGAAAACAAGTAGGGGAAAGACGGAGGGTGGGGGGCGCAGACCTGGCACATTTTAAATAGTAAAACTGTCAGAATGAAATCAGATTCACATTTCAGTTTCGTTTTTTTTTTTTTTCTTCATTATTTCTAAAACGACCTCCCCCTCCCCCTCAGGTGGTTCGGTGGTCTCATCCTGGACATCAAGCGGAAGCTCCCTCACTACCTGTCGGACTACTACGACGCTTTCAGCCTGCAGTGTGTCGCCTCTTTCTTATTCCTCTACTGTGCCTGCATGTCCCCCGTCATCACCTTCGGAGGACTACTGGGCGAGGCAACAGAAGGACGCATAGTAAACTGCTCGCCTTCCCTCTCTAAATGTTCACACTGTTCTGCCAAGACTTGCTGAACACTGTACTGACCTTTCACTGCATGGAGAGGGACAGCTTTCATAGCCCAGTACAGCTGAAAATCTTTAGGATGTACAGTATTCCCACCAGTAATCACGTTTTTTTTCTGTCCTTTCTCATCCCCCAGAGTGCAATTGAGTCCCTGTTTGGAGCCTCACTGACTGGAATAGCCTATTCCCTGTTCGCTGGGCAGCCCCTCACTATTTTAGGAAGCACAGGACCGGTGCTCGTGTTTGAGAAGATATTATTCAAATTCTGCAAGTACGTTTAATTTCCTGTATCCCATTAAACACACGCAGATAATCTGCGAGTTTAATGCCCGTCAGCTTGCTGATTACGTCGACATCATGATTCATTTCGATATGGAAATCAATTCAATCAGCACATTTCTAATATTGAACGATCGCTTTGCCCCCGTTAATCCCCCGCTAGGGAGTATGGCCTGTCCTATCTGTCGCTGAGGACCTGCATCGGCCTGTGGACGGCGCTGCTCTGCGTCATCCTGGTGGCCACGGACGCCAGCTCCCTCGTCTGCTACATCACGCGCTTCACGGAAGAGGCCTTCGCGTCGCTCATCTGCATCATCTTCATCTACGAGGCCTTGGAGAAGCTGATCCACCTGGGAGACTACTTTCCCTTCAACAAGAACAACAACCTGGACAAACTCACCATGTACTCGTAAGTGACAACGCGGCTCCGCGTGGCAAAGACAGAGTAATTACGTTCCGCGCACATTTCCTGGAGGTACCATAAATCCCTCACAGACCAGGGATTAATAAGTTACCCAGATGTTCATGTGGCACCACAGATGTTCGTGCGTTGAGCCTTCTGACCCCTCCAATGGCACCCTGAAGTACTGGGAGCTCACCAACGTCACCGCTTCAGAGATCTACTGGGAGGCGCTGGAGGTCAAGGTATCACTGTTCCAGAACACACATAATATTGAAAACGGTCAACAATAAGTCTGTCGATAATGACATTTTTCTCGCAAACGGATACAATTTCAGAGCCACACAAAATCTGATCTCAAATATATTTCGATTTTCCACCTTAAAGTGGCATGCTCTTCCAGATGGAGGAGGCTAAACAGAGGAGATTAAGGGCATGTGGGTCGGATTATATTGGATTACTAAAACTGCACTGCAAATCACTATAAAAGCAGTTTTTGTGCGCCCAGTGAAGTTTTTTGCCGACATGGGAGCTCATGAACCCTGCGTGTGTCAGTCTGACTGGCCGCCTCCTGCTCTCCTCTCCAGGACTGCATCGAGAAGCGAGGGGAGTTCGTGGGCAGCGCCTGCGGCCCTAAAGGGCCGTACGTCCCCGACGTTCTCTTCTGGTGCGTCATTCTCTTCTTCTCCACCGTCTTCATGTCCGCCTTCCTCAAAGAGTTCAAGTTCAGCAATTACTTCCCCACCAAGGTACAGTGAGTCTATACACCACAGAGCTGTGATGACTTCAACTTAAAGACCAAGATGCTGTTTTGGTGTTTGCTGTTGCAATGGATCATGGTGCAGTGCTGCACTCTAGTGGTGAAATCTAAGTACTGCATGAACAAGCAGACCTCAATATGATGCTGTTTCTTGACTTGTTTCAGGTGAGAGCTGTCATCAGTGACTTTGCTGTCTTCTTCACCATCCTCACTATGGTCTTGGTTGACTATGCGTTGGGCATCCCTTCCCCAAAACTCAAAGTTCCCAGTGTTTTCAAGGTGAGTTATAATATACAGTATACGAATTCTAGTGAAGGTTATAAGTATTATCACGTCTTAATGTGAAATATTATCCTGTTATGGCTCCATAATGTCATTTAAATGACCCTCAGTACCTTTAAAAAAGTGTCATTAAACATTTTGTCAATCATGATTGGAAATAATTAATAAAGTGAATAAAACAATATTCGCAAATCCTTAATCAGCCGACCCGAGACGATCGAGGCTGGTTCATCAGCCCGCTGGGTCCGAACCCCTGGTGGACGGCCGTCATCACCGTCGTCCCCGCTCTGCTCTGCACCATCCTCATCTTCATGGACCAGCAGATCACCGCCGTCATCATCAACAGGAAGGAGCACAAACTCAAGGTACCTTCCTGAGCTGTTTAGCATCCAGCAGAGGCAGGTCAGAGTTTGAAACTTTGCTTTCTTCCCCCTGGCCCCTCCAGAAAGGCTGTGGCTACCACCTGGACCTGTTCATGGTGGGGGTCATGCTGGGCGTGTGCTCTCTGATGGGCCTGCCCTGGTTCGTGGCGGCCACCGTCCTCTCCATCACCCACGTCAACAGCCTGAAGCTGGAGTCGGAGTGCTCGGCCCCGGGGGAGCAGCCCAAGTTCCTGGGGATCAGGGAGCAGCGCGTCACTGGCCTCATGATCTTCGTCCTCATGGGCAGCTCCGTCTTCATGACGTCGGTGCTGAAGGTGGGTAAACGGGAGTCTTCGGGTGTTTCTCTGTTACGGCGTTACTTAGTGAATGTCCCTTTCTGATTGTTCTTCAGTTTATTCCGATGCCCGTGCTGTACGGAGTGTTTCTTTACATGGGAGCGTCTTCTCTGAGAGGCATTCAGGTACAGCTCTCTGCTTTTTAGATTTATCAGTTGAGATTTCATGTATTTCCATGTTGATCTTTTGATTCCTGATGAGATGAGTGAACGTTCTGTCTCGTTTCCTCTGCAGTTCTTCGACCGGCTGACTTTGTTTGGCATGCCGGCCAAGCACCAGCCGGACTTCATCTACTTGCGCCACGTTCCCCTGAGGAAGGTTCACCTCTTCACCATCATCCAGCTCAGCTGTCTGGTCCTGCTGTGGGTCATCAAGACCTCCAGGGCCGCCATTGTCTTTCCTATGATGGTACGGGCGTCAAACTGCCGTTTATGGAGGAAATTAATAACAGAGGCTACAGAATCTTACAAGGTTTTACAAGAAACAAAGCAATACTAACGCAGAAATACTGGCACAGAAAGACCAGGACACATTTCTTAGAAAGAAAAGACAAATTTGCTGCAAGTGATGCATCATGGGAGCTATGAGTCAATTTGAAAGCACGGTGCAGAGAAATCACTTTACAGTGATGAGTTTTAAGTGGAACTGAAAATTAAAGTGAATAACAGTTTATCATTTGCTTAGTTGAAAATATTAAAAATACAATAAAATTATGACAAAAGGACCTTTATTCTGATAGTGCATTCAATTCTCTTTTTGAAAATATCAACAGTATGTTCTTATTGAATGTTGTTTTCTCAAAGAATGAAAAACTTAGTAAAGCTTCATGAAAATAATTCACAAATATATCAAAACAACTGAGCAGAGAAATTTATTCTAAAGAAAACTTTTACTGCTAAGAAGTTAAAGTCATATTAAAACCTGAAGATTTCAGTCACAATGAACTGACATCTGAAAATATTTCTTAGATCTTTAGATTACCAATATTTGTTAAACTCAGCGCCTGCCACAGAAACTTTGGTCTCTCCAACTTCGACTCATTAATTCATTCCTATTTTTCCTTTTTTTTTTTTTCTAGTAAATCATTTATCATAAAATTTTTTTTGTCTAAGATATTGAAAGTTGTGCTGTTTGTTATAATTCAGACCATGATCTGTACAGTCCTTCAGTATGTGGGGACGTGTGTGTACTCGGTGTGTGTGTTCCTGCAGGTGCTGGCTCTGGTGTTCATCAGGAAACTATTGGACTGCATCTTCACCAAGCGAGAGCTGAGCTGGCTGGACGACCTCATGCCGGAGAGCAAGAAGAAGAAGCTGGAGGACGCCGAGGAGGTGCGGCCTTTTCTCTCACCTCTTAACCTCGAAATGAGCTTGTTTTTTGTCCACAAACGAACGTCTGTTATTCTAACTCGCAGGAGGAAGAGCAGAGCATCCTGGCTGAAGATGAGGGTGTCGTGCAAGTGCCATTAGAAGGGTGCAAGTAAGTGACAGCCTGCTGCAACCGGGAGGTTTTAAAACGGCTAACATTTACGTCCCCGAGTCTCTGTCAACACTTCCTCTTTCCTCCTGAAGGCCGTTTAATGTACAGAGTGCGTTACAAACTGACCTCTTCTCTCGTTGCGCAGAGGAATACCCATCATCAACATCACAGACGAAATGTCAAAAGCGTCTTTCGGAAACACCTGGAACAGTTAAAGACAACGAGAAAACAAAGTGTGGTAAGATTAGTTATGATTTACATTCAGTACTGAGAAGAACACAATATATTACTTTATTTAATGTTTTCTCTTTTTTTTCTGTTTTCATTCTTCCAGTTAACTACAGTATTTACATCAAAAAGGAAAATGCAAGATGAGATAATTAAGATGCACAGAGGAGGAACAGGGTGACGTATGTTGTATTTTTGTTATTATTCCCTCTGTGCTTGTTCTGTAGAATCTTGTTGTTTTCTGCAGATTCCTACTCCTTCTAGTTTATTCCTCTAAACCTCTGTACCGCAGTGAGGAACCTCGATATCTGGTGTGTCACAACGTTCTGTCTATCTACCAAGAAAACTTTTCTCTATATCTTTATGTTACTTCATGTCGATTAGTTCTTTTAAAACTTAGAGACTTTATTTGAATGTAAACTACAATAGCACATATTTCGGGTATCTGTTGATGGATGATGCTTTAAAACGTTTAGTAACGGGCAATAAAAACCTGATAGGAACCAAATAAAAGAGAAGGCAATACTCTATTTATATGAGAATGATAAAGTTATATTTTTATTTATATGCTTGCAACTAAATGCATTTTAGCCCAAAACAAATGCGAGCTGTATTTTACTTTCTGCTGTCATTGTATTGCTTATATTGTTCATGTAAAAAGATTCCAATAATGTATTTTATGAGGTTTACTGAATAATGAATGACAGGATTTTGTTGTAAAGGTGTGTAAAGCTCGCACATTACAGTTCTGTTTCACTTCTGGAGATTAAATATGAAGGGCTGGAGACGGGTCGATTCTAGACTAAATTTAATTCCATGTTGTAAATCTTAACAGTGTGCTAACCTGAATAAATTTCTGAGCATATCTTGTCTTGTATGTGCTTCTTATTGTAAGAGCTCTCTGTTGCTTGTTCTTCTTACAAGTCATTGAAACTACTTGCAAATATTTTGGAAATCACGCGTAATAATCAGCCAGATGCACATTATGCCTGACATCCTGCCCACTTTTTAACATTGTGGCCATAAGTTTGCTTCTTTCTTCTCCCATCAACAGATGGTTTGACGTGCTGCAGATGACAGCTTAGAGAGGCGCCGCGTCCCAAAGCGTGTCAAACTCCTGGCTCATGTGAATTTACAGTTTTGTCTGGGAGCCAGGAGGAGCTGAGGAGCGGCGACCCCAGTCGCTTTTGATTGACACGATTCCCTCTCCTTTCATTAAACGTCCCCCCCCCCCTCCCTCTCCCTCCTCCTCCTCCTCCTCCTCGGTGAGCGTCTCTGGGGAATCCTTCAGCAGTTAGGAGCTGACAGGTGACATTCATCACAGCGTTACCTCAGCTCGGTTCTCCCGGGATTCACATGTTTCTTATCTTTATTCTGTCTCCATTAACAGGAGAATTAGAGGAATCATGCTGGTGAATACCGGCCTTGGTAATATTCACACTTAACTCGAAATGTTATTTTGTAATTTCAGTTTAATCATCAATATTCATTTCTATTCGAATTGAGTGTTTTAGATCAATTCTGTTATATTTATGATTACATTGTTGAGAATTTGTGTGAATGTAGATTCTTCACAAGACTTTATGAACTGAGCTCACTGATTGTACGCACTGCTTTATTGAAAACGAAACAAGATTTTGCTGAAGAATAAGAAAAAAGTCCCCAGAAATATCTGCTGAGATGATTGGAGAAGTTGTAGTTTCAGTTTCAGTGATGTGATTTACAGAAGGAAGGAAAAAAAAAAAAAACATCAGTGACTCAAAGAGAATCCAGGGACTTTTCCTTCAACCACCAAAGGCCGACAAGGTTTTTTTTTTTTTTTGTGAGGGGAATTTATTATCATTACCAAGAAAAAAAAGAAAAAAACTCTAGTACAGATTGTGAAACAAATAATCGAACAGATTCAGTGAGAATTGTTGCATGGTTTCCAGCCGGAGGGGCGGCCCGCTGGGGTTCATTCTCTTCGGCCTCGGCCGGTTTTCAGCCAGGACACGAACTCCTTGGCCGCCTGGTCCTGCAGGTAGGAGCTGACGTCGCTGGTGTAGGTGCCGTCTGCGTGGCGTCTGAATAGGCTCCTGTTGACCATAAAGCCACAATAAAACACCTGCATATGAACAATATTCAGTAATCGTAAACACCTTGGCAAAATCCATCTTGATTTCTCGTCTTTTTGTGACAATTCAGCTTGACGATACTGTGACGCTCACCCGTTCCTTTTCGAGTTCTTCAGCCACTGGACGAAGTCCTGTGCTCTTCTCGTCTCCAGGTATTTACTGTAGTCGTTGGAAAACGTCCCCTCTGAATGTCTCTTCATGTTTGAGAGCTCGGTTGGTTCGTTGAGCATCGAGGGCTCGCTCAATAGCCTGCGAGTTACGGAAACGGCAGAGGAGAGCAGGTCAGGCTTCATACCAGCCCTGTCATGTCCTGTATGTGTCCAGTGGCTGTGATCAGAGGGAATTTCTACTCCGTTAAAATCCGTATCTGTATCCACTCTGTATCCGACAAACCGTCCACATCCACAGAGATCACTTAAACACACATCTCCAACAAGTAGAACATAACGAAGTGACTTTTATGTTATGATCTGTGTGATTTTTTTCTGTTTCAAAAAGTAATGAAGGCATTAGAAGTTCAGAAAGCTTTAAACTGTTATTTAAAACTGTTATTAATGTAAATCTTTTAGGATATTCTAGTATATCCAAAGCGCCTCTCAGCAGGGGTCACCACATCAGGTCATCCGCCCTCATCCATCCCCTTCCTTCTCCACTGCTACACCAAACACCTCCATGTCCTCCGTCACACCGCGGAGCTTCTCCGAGGTCTTCCTCTCTGTCCTCAGCTCCTTAACCTGCTCTCTCCAGCTTTGTCTCCATTTTCAACTCCATCCTGTTAACTCCCAGTAAAGATGTCAGCATCTTCATCTCTGTCGCCACACCTCAAGCTATCCACAGATTGTAGATGTTACTCACACTGTGGACTTGTTTTCCAGTCAAGAATTAGCATTACAATATTACTTATAAAGTGATTTTACCTCAATAAAACAACTGCTTCTTACAGCTCAAGAAACTACATGAAAATAACTATTTTAGCAATCAACTGACTGATAAACACACAGGATGAAAATTCCCTTAATAAAAAACAAAAACACAGTTTATAGTAAATGTAATGCTGCAGATATGAATCAAAATGAAGAGAAGTTGGGTCTTACATGGAGGTCTGGTCTGTGTCCTGGTCAGGTACCTGCCAGCTGCTTTGAACGATGATGAGGAGCAGGAGTCCAGCTAAAGACTGAGCGCTTTTCATCTTCTGAGCCTTCAGGTGGAGACAGAAACACAGAGGAATCGTTCAACAAAGCCTTTTAAAGTCCAGGGTGTTGTGAGTGTCCTTACCTGCTGCGCTCCTTCCGTTGGGAGGTTTCAGAGAGGGGTTGTGAAGCGTGCTGCTTGGCGCCCTTCTTCTTCTTCTTCTTCTTCTTCTGGATCTGTCTCATGATGCCTGCCGTGTCCGCCCAGTCTTTTATAGAGCAGCCGGGAGCCGCTCTCCCAGGTGACACCCCCGTCACACAGACCATGTCCTCTGTTACTTTCAATCCATTAATCAGCTTACGTCAGTCTGCTGAACGTATTTGCCTTTAGTTTTTTTTTTAAAAAACGGAAAGAAGATTTAGGTGTCCAAGTGAAACGTGACCCTCTGTCTGTTTCAGTAATTATGAAATATATTTATTTTACCTAGATAAGAACTTGTTGCTGATAAACTCTCATTCAGTCTTAAGCATTAAATGCAGGAAAAAAAATGACAACATTCTCTAAAATATCAAACGTTTATTCACCTTTGCAAGAACATTACAGCAACACAAATGACAATACTTCACATCAAATTGGTGCTGTGCAATTTAATTGTTTGTTCTCATACTTACAGAAATAGGGTTCACCTACATGCATGCTTTTGTGAAATACTTTTTTTTTTGACAAATGTTTTGTAACTTAATCATAAATGAGCAGTTTTACATCCATTGCAAATAAAAAAAAACCCAATACATATAAAAGCTAAAAAAAACTTTAAAAAACTAATAATATTCACAATCATTTTGATCACATTGGTCACAGCTATTTGGGATCAACGAGGCATTTCTGCAGAAAGTGACTCATGAGGGTGTATATGATAGTGGGCTGGTCCTCCCAGGTTATGGTTCTTGTCGGTGTACCACTGCAAACAGAAGCAACCCATCAATTCCATGAAATGATACCAATCTCCAATCACACGCACGCAACCAATTCTGTGCATATTACCGCACGGCAGGTTGCTTCTTTTCCACCTGAAGCCTTCATTAAACCAACACCGCCACGGCCAATATTAGCCCCCATTCCCCGGGTCAATATTTACCATCGTCTCAAAGCCCACTTGCTCGTCCACGAGAGCTTTGGAGATCTGTGCGGCCTGCTGGAAATGGACATTGTCTACAAGGAGAGACGGTCATACGTGACTCAACATCACAGCTTTTCACCGAGGCAAACAGAGCCGGGGCCCCGTCACCTGGAAGCACCATGTGCACGTCTCACCGCAAACGGAAAAAAAAGGAGTGAAAGAAGCGGCTGGACGTACCATCTGCCGTGCCGTGGACCAGCAGGTAGTCCACCGTCTTGAAGTTCTTCGCTCTGGGGGTCACTGAGGAGTTCTGAGGAAATAGAAACGTGAAGAAAACACAGCTGTGTGACACCAAACTGCACAAAAACTCCACAAAATCTATACATTGTTATATTAATGAATTGTCTCACATTTTGTATTAAACTGGTGCATGTTAGTTGAGGGAAGAAGCTACTTGATAAGTAGTTTTAGCAAATTAAAACTGAACTGCTGGTGTGGAGTGTGATCAGTTCACAGCAGATGAGTGTCCTGTTCTGCTTTATGCTGCTGTTTTTCACTCAGAAGCTTTAAACACTTCAGGAAGACAAAACGGTCTAAATGTTGATCTGTGGCTCCTGATCGGCTCAGCATCATTGAGAGGGTAACGAACGTGACAGTAATAATGAATGAATTTTATAGGTATGATTTGTTGTGTGACATTACTTTATGTAGTGTTCTGTATTATATACTGGAAATCTTTATGTATATTAATTTCCATGACTGACAATGATCTTTTTGGATTTTATCACTCAACGCAAACACGCTACTGAACTACCACTTCCTTTAATGAAAACTGAATTATGCAAGAGGTTATGACAAAATGTAAGAGCATTTGTTTTATATTATATTGTGACTATTTGCAACATGTGCGGAATGCAATGTTACTACATAAAGCTCACATTAGAAATTATGACTGATTCAAAAACAAAGAGAGTTGAGTTTTGTGATATTTACTTTGTACCACTCTGAATTCTCTGAGGGCGTGCCCATGTAGCGCTCAGTGTACACAGCATCTGCAAGAGAAAAGCCAGTTAATACTGCAGTTTACACTCGCAGACAAAAAAGTGGAAATAATGAATGCAGAAAAACATAAAACATTAAATTCATTTAGTATCAGTTCATAAAAATGTTTTTTCTTATCGATTGTTGACATGAAATCTGACAAATGACCTGATCTGAGCTTTTTTTTTGGCACATATGCTGCCAGATCTGAAATCCCATCTGCTGCAGCGTTTCTCCGTGGATTTATGCTGGCAAAAGTCTGCCTTTTCTCAGGGAATCTTTTTTCAGCCTCCAGCCGCATTTTCACAGGTTCACCGTTGCAGCCTAACTTTGATGTTGACGCCACTTTCTAGCATTGCGGAGCAGCGTTTACTGTTGCGCAAAAAGATGAAAGCATGGGTATATAGAATGTCTGATAAAGAAAACTGATGATTCAAACTACACACGTTTCATGTAGTTATACACTAATGAAGGCATCGGTTTGGGAACCAGATTCCACGTCCTCGAAATCCGGCACACTGGTTCCTGATGTACAGAAAACAATAAAGTGCTCTCAGAGCGGCCTACGGGATTATGTGCTTCAGGTTGGTATGTCCTTTGTGTGTGTGTGTGTGTGTGTGTGTGTGTGTGTACACCCACCATAATATTCCCACTTGGCTACTGGCGCCACTGCCATCCCACACTTGAAGAGTCCGGTTCCAGCTCCCAGGGCCATGGAAGCAACATACCCGCCGTAAGACTGGAGGTCAAATAAAGGCACATTTATTGAGCACAAGCAAATAATAATAATAATAATAATTATAATAATTAACAAGAGACATTAACATAACTTACCCAGCCCCATATGGCAATTCTGTCTTTATCAATAAATCCCATGTCAATAAATTTCCTGTAACACACAGATCAATTATTATCTGGAAAAGAGAACACAAAGCATCAAACGTTGTAAATACGACTCATGGGACTGAAGGTCCGGGCTCCTTTTACCTGACAGCTGCGATCTGATCCTCCACTTCGAACGAGCCAAGGCGCTTGTAGATTGCGTGCAATATGTCGTCGCCCTGGTAACCGCTTCCCCTCCCGTCGAAACTGGCGACGATGATCCCGTGCGAGCTGGCGAGGTAGGTGCCCCAGTTCAGTTTGAAGCGATACTCCACGCTCTGACTGCAGGGGCCGGCGTACCTGCAACCAGGACACGGCCACAGCAAAAAACCCCATCAAACCCTCATGTTTCAGTCTGACCTAGAAGGAGCGGCGAGGACGAGCGTCCACTCACACGTCGATGAGGAGAGGGTACTTTTTTGTCTTCTTGAAATTTGGCGGCAGCATCATTTCATACCAGAGATCTGTTGGTGACAGGAAGTGATTTATTAGCTGGTATCACCTCTGATGAGACAATTAAAATGTGAATCATCAATAAAAAACTAAGCCCTTTGTTGGATAAAGCAGTAAGAAGACAGATGAACGGTTTGATATTTCCAGAAGAGTATTTTTGTATCTTTTCAGCCATATGGATGCACTGTCTCACCAAATCCTGCGATCTTCAGCGTCCCGTGTTGTATTGTTGGCATCTGGAACTCTGACAGTATGTTCGCCAGGCCACTGTTGTCTTCAAGAACGGCAAGCTCTGAGAAACAAAAGAATGATTACATTACAACTGGAAATGGTATTCAAAAAGGCAAGAATAAAAGTGATCATTTCCATATTTCAGAGTGTATAAAATGTTGCATTGTGTTTGTTGTTGAAGTCTGAGAAACATTTTTCTGATCTGTGTCAGTGACGATCACCGGCTGGACCAGCCTGGCTACTTTAAATGGGACAGGATCACTGCCAACACACACCTTGTAACTAAAACCACACATGAGTTGACACTATTAAAAAAACACTTACGCTGACCTGGAGCTCATATAATCTTTGAATATATCCATCGACTGCACCTTAGAGTAAACCGAGTGAAAATACATCTCATTCTAATCAGAGATATGGATTTTCACATGAATTAAAAACTCCTCTCATTACAGCTTTGCAAAATGAAAAATGTTTTCAGTGTTTCCAGAGCAGGAATCAGATTTCATATCAATTCCAGATATATTTTAGCTTTGAGAAATAAATGTCTGTTTATTTTCCGCGTTATCGAACGCTAAAGCTTCACTTTTTAAACTGCTGCTCCACTGGAGATTCATGAGTCAGGAGTAACTGAAGAGCTTTTTATTTCTCATTTCACTGTAAAGTTAACTGAAAGGTGATAAATAGACGGTGACGCTGGAGTAATGTGTTGAACCTGTGAACATGTGTAGTCAGCACCTGAGCCGTTTCTATCCATGAGAGTGTAGAGAGGCAGTCCAGGCCCTGGTCAGAACAGAAATAGTACAACGTCTCAGTGTCTCCGATCATTGAGCACCGACAGTCGCCCCCACCCCACCCCCGCCCGCCCGACCCTCCATCAATTATATGGCTGCATGGGTGAGTTATTGCTCAAAGGAAAATGTGAGTAACTGACCATAGCAGTCCATCCGGTAGTAAGAGGCGTCAACACTCAAGTAACCTGAGTTGTAGAGACACCGGTCCTTGTTCCGGTCGCAGGTGAGGCACTGAGTGGCAGAAGGGCTGCTTCCAATCATTACCCTGTGGAGAAAAAAACGGCAGAAAAGTAAAGTCAACAACTTCTTTGGATGACACAAGAGCGGGCAGCATGGAAACCTACCAGCCAGGCCCAGCTGTACATTTCCATTGCATTACATTGCATTAGGCACAATTTAATCTCATAAGCCTCGAGCGCAGGTTTTCTGGACTGGAGAAGGGCATCAAAGTACCCAGAAAAAACCCACACATGCACAGGAAGAACATTCAAACTCCACACTGATAAGGACGGAGCTTTTTTGCACAGCGAAGCTGCACAGTGAAGACAAATAAAAAGGTACACCCACCATTCATTTCCATTTAAGTCACACGGACGAACAGCGGTTCTTACTTGTAGAGGTTTCTTTGCACTGGGATTCCTTTGTACTCGTTACTCACGAAATATCTGATGAAAAACATTTCCCACAAGTCATTTCTGCTCTATGTTTCACCACATTTTAAGAGCAAACTCTGGATTCATTGACTCACATAGCAACGTTAGTTAATTTGCTGATGTAGATGACTTCCCACTTCCCGGAGGTTATAGGTGTCGCAATGCCCTTTCGGAAGAAGTCATCTGTGAGCCACTTCACACCGAAGACTCCGGGAACATATCTTAACGTGTTTAAAGGACACTTACGTCTTTCACGTGATGAATATGCTTGTAGCCCTTAGCGTCACTCATCACTTTGTAGAAACTGAGATCATCTTCAGCAAAGAAAATAGGCAACGGCATGTACTGGAGGACAAAAGGACGTATTTATCAACATACATCAAATCAGAAGAAAACAAATATAAAAACTTGGCAGTGGTAAATCTTACATGGCCGATCCAGCCCGTCTTGCTTGTCTGCTCGAATTTCTGCAAAGACACACAAATATGACTTTTGGTTAATTACCATCAGAAGAAACATGAACTCGGGACGAGTCACGACTTCCTGAACAAACAGATAATCAGAGAAGCGACAGAGACCTGTTTTTCTGTCCAGCTGTTCCCGTCAAAGTCATAGATCTGTACAACCAGATGATTCTGTTTTCTGGTGAGCCACTGCACAGCGACGCGTCCGTCCGTGGCCCAGGTCACTGAGCACAAGATGTACTCACTGGGGAAAGGCAACGCAAAGTGACAAGGATTCCAAATGAAGCCGGGTGCCAACATATCGCTGTCGTTTAAAAAAATAAAAAAAAGAGAGAGATTCTACCCAGATGAAACTGAGGCGGGGGGTTTCACTCGCGTACGGTTGAATGGACTTGTGGTGTCGAGCACATACAGCTTCACCTTGGTGAGGGAGGATCCAGCCTGTCACAAACCCACATGTGGAGTTATTCATAGAAAAACAGAGTGAAAAAACATGATTTATAGTGATTACAATGGGAACGGAGAAAATTAAAAACAAAATTGTTGATTTTTGTGCCTCATAAGCTCTAAGAACATGGAATTGTGAATATTTCTGTTCATTTGTAAAAAGAAAACTTACAAATATTAATATAAATAAAACAAAAATGATGAACAAAAATGAACTTTTCAAAAGAATTCAGATTTTTGTAATTTATACTGCAATAACACAATTGGCCCTCATTTATCAAACGATCTTTCAAACGGGTTTATATCTGAGCGGTGAGCTCATCGTACGACGGGGCTCGCGTGGCTTTACAGAAACGTCCGTACCTCGCCGATCTCAGCGTTTGAGTGATCGGGTGTTGATCAATGCGGCGGTTGAATTTGATCGTCATTAACAATGTTATGCCCGGAAATATTCACAGTTCTGAAGCCGCGCCCAGTGAGGTCAAACACAGAAAAGGAGCGATTTTGGCGAAAAAAGAAACTTTTGGGAGCTGGAAATGGATCCTCTCAGGTCTGAGGTGAACGTAAATCAGGAGGAGCTCTTTATTTGGAAGAATAAAAACTGAAATTAAAGGGAAAAACGTTGTCTGGAGGAACCTCGCAGCAGCGGTGAGCAGCGTCGCCTGGACGAACGGACACCGGCTGAGGTCTGAACAGATTATAGATCCGTTAATTTAATTAAACCCTGATATTACAAATAATGAGGCTGATTCATGTTCATTCATTCAGTGTGATGACAGCCTTTAAACATGCTCTGACGTTTGGAGCATCAACAGCCATGTGTGAGAATTCTTTTTCTACTTTAAAAAGTGTTCTCTCAGACAATAGATTGAGCATGCTGCACCAACGAAAAGCACATTTGGTGCAGCTGGCCTTTGAAAGAGACCTAACTAAAAGATTTGCTACTGAATGGAAGAAAGCAGTGATGAAGAGGTTCAACTCTGAGAAGCGTCGACTGCAGCTCCACTAAGTGGTGAGTAGAGAAGATATTTATTTAAAGGGGGTATGATATTGTGATTGATATTGGTTGCACAACTGATTTTCATGTGCATATGAAATGAATTGTGTGCTTGTTGTCCTGGTAATAATAGACCATATAGATTCAGTACAGTATGCACATATGTATGTGCAGACCTGTGGGAAAATCAACACTGCCCCCACCCCCCCCCCCCCCCCCCCCCCCACCTTCCCCGTGCTGTCCGACTCTGAGACATAAACAAAACAATAAAACTCTGAGCTGTACAACATGAATCAGCCTCATTATTTGTAATATCAGGGTTAAATTAAATTAACGGATCTATAATCTGTTCAGACCTCAGCTGGTGTCCGTTCGTCCAGGCGACGCTGCTCATCGAGGTTCCTCCAGACGGCGTTTTTCCCTTTAATTTCAGTTTTTATTCTTCCAAAGAGCTCCTCCTGATTTACCTTCACCTCAGACCTGAGAGGATCCATTTCCAGCTCCCAAAAGTTTCTTTTTTCGCCAAAATCGCTCCTTTTCCGTGTTTGACCTCACTGGGCGTGGCTTCAGAAGTGTGAATATTTCAGGGCGTAACACTGTTAATGACGATCAAATTCAGCCGCCGCATTTATCAACACCTGATCACTCAAATG
This sequence comes from Salarias fasciatus, assembly GCF_902148845.1. Taxonomy (NCBI): domain Eukaryota; kingdom Metazoa; phylum Chordata; class Actinopteri; order Blenniiformes; family Blenniidae; genus Salarias; species Salarias fasciatus. The sequence continues at coordinate 22,314,494 of NC_043760.1, forward strand.
CTGAGATCGGCGAGGTACGGAAGTTTCTGTAATGCCACGCGAGCCCCGTCGTACGATGAGCTCACCGCTCAGATATACCCCCGTTTGAAAGATCGTTTGATAAACGAGGGCCATTAACTCTAACCTCCCGGCCTGGATCTTTCCTGAACTTTAAACTCTGCCTACCTTCGGGTAGGGAACGGCCACCGTCTCAGGATACTGCTCCGATCCAAACCATGTGTATTCCACTTTCTGCACTTCTGTGTCATTAAACTCCGCATAGGCCAGGTATTTTCCAGTCGGGGACCACCAAACGGCCGCATTCGATGCAAAGACTTCCTCTGTGATATGCAATAATAACAGAAAGTTAAATGCTTTTTTTTTTTTTTTTTTTTTTTTTTAACAGATATACAACTGTGAACCTGAGAGCCTTAAGTGCTGGATGCTCACCCTCGTACACCCAATCAGGGACGCCGTTAAGAATCTCGTTCTTCTTGCCGTTGGTTGTCAACTGAACAGCTCCAGAATCAGTGGCATTGACCATTAAAAAAATGTTGTAGTCGTATACAAAGGCCTGGAAGATATACAAATACAGATGCTCACACACAGACTGACCAAATGTTCATCTTCAACACCGCTTCGCCACACTTAAATTCATTTATAAGCAATTCAGCATTTGGCTGTATGTGTTGGGACTGTTCCCCCTGGATAAACTTGAACTGATTGCATGAAACCAGACAGAATTAATGTTTACAAGTAATCAGCCCAAGTGGAGTTCTGTTAAAATGGATTTAGCTGAATATCGGAAACATGAAAAAAACAGTGTAAGCTCACATATTTGTTTCCTGCTGGTGCCCAGGTAAAGTACTGCACCTCATGGGGAAGATTCACAGTCGTGACAAACTTCCTGCAAGGAAATATGAGGAACAAATTGAGCGATTAGCAGACGTGTGAAGTGTCACATCTCTCTCGGAGCGTGTGTTACTTACGAGGCTTCTCTGTCATAGATGGAGTATGAGGCTGTGTACGAGTGCCTCCATTTCTGGAGAGTTTCAAACACAAACATTGTCTCACACCGGTTTATATTCAAGAAAGCAACCACATGTTGAAATAGATATTTGGATTGGGCCGAGTATCACTCAGTGGCGTCTCACCTTTGTGGCGTTGCCCTCTAAAGCCACGTATTTATAATCAGCTGACAAAAGGTAAACACTGGCATCCACTTGTTCCTGAAATGAAAAGCGGGAAAAGAATATTTAAAATATCTATCATTTTGCTTTTTTTGCCACAAAATGATCATATTTTAAGATATATATAATGTCTTTTACAAAGATTGAACTGTTCAAATATAGTGACTCCTCCTTTGTCTCGACGTTGTGGAGAAAGACATCCCCTTCTCTTGTTTTATGCAAATACTCCTTATCTGCAGAAGTAGAAAAAAAGACTTGTTTTTTTGTACAGTATGGATTCTGATGAAGAACCATCAACTCAGCAAAGGAGAAGTGAAACCTGATATCCAGTGCAAATAGTAGGATCTCCATCTGATGGTGTCATTGAAGTAATCGTCAAGAGTGAAAGGCCTTTTGGTTACTCCAGACTCTGAAAAGATGTACATGCTGCATTAATTAGGTGGGTTTTTTTCTCCTCTTTTTGAACCAAAACTGCTGATCCAGGCCTGTTTTAATGACTCTGACCTTCAGCAACATGCCATTCCTCTGACAGCAGTTTTGATCTGCACACTTTTAACAGAAAGGAGGTGATCCAAAAGCAGGATTTGCATCGCAGTTGCGACACAACGAGCTGCTTTTGGGTTTCCCCATCCAGCACTTCTCTGTGGAGCAGAGCTGTGACTTACTGCTGTAATAAACTGCAGGGATCGTTATTAAGGTGATGATGACGGCCGCTCCCAACAACGCCCACAGCACCTTGTTGCACCTCTGTGAAAGGACACACACACACACACACACACACACACACACACACACACACACACACACACACACACACACACACACACACGCACACTTCGAAGTAACTCTTTTCTGTCTGACAAGCCAACTTTACGCACTCAAAGTAGACAGTTCTCGGTTTTTTTTACATGTATTTCTTGATGTTTTAAAGTCTTTAACGGATCGTTTACTGACCATGATGCAGAGGATGTCGCCCTCGAGCAGTCGGCGGCTCAATAATCCTCAGAAGATCGCTTCAAAGTGTCGTCCTGGGCGCGCAGCCTGGCGAACATTACTCCCGTTGCGCAGCGGCCGCGGCGACGCCTTCAGACTGAATCCAGCGGCGAGCTGGAGGAACGCGGCTCCGTCCTGCTTCAGTCGAGGTCTCTGCTGCACATTCCTGAGCCCGGCGGCGGACGGGGGAGAGATGCCTCCCTGAAAGTCCGCTCAGCAACTTTCCCCGAGAGCGCACAACTTCTCCTGGTACTAGGAAGTAACTGTGGCTTTCCAGCTGCCGGCGCGCAAATCCTGCGCGCAACAGACGCAGGGAAGTTGGCTCACTTTACCAATTAAGTACACATATTTTGATAAAGAAATGATCTATGTCACTTTTCAATTCAATATATTCGTTTGTGACTCTCATATACTGAGAAGTATTGGAAAAAAAAACATTCAAAATATAATTTTGCTTTTTTACTTTAATTTGACAAACTTGTGATTGTCCCAGGCGATCTGGTCACACAGGTAATCCATCTATGCGGAAACAGTAACTTTCTAAAAATAGCAGCACGGACTGTCTCAAAAGAAGAGAGTCACTAAGTGGATGCGTTACATGGAGAACCAACAGCACCTGTCTGTGTTGACAGGTGGGCTCAGAGGGGCTCCAATGGCTCACCGGCTCCTGTCTCCAGAGGCTTTGATGGAAAAAAATATATCAGGAAGCACATTTTGAAAATATTTCAGCTTTATTTGAAATCAATCATTCACACCCATGATACAAGACAGGCATATTCAGGGTGTTTAAGGCAAAGAATATCAACTCTATATCTCTGGATTGAACGCTCATTCCCTCTGCAACACCTTTGACAAGAAAATTCTAACATTCAAAATAAGAACCATAAAAACCAGCATAAAGTGCTTCCAGTCGTCTCAACAATTTAGGACTCAAATGATCCACCATAAGTGCTTGTGCAGTGGTGTGGAAAAGAAGTGCTCTTGGTTGATTTAGAAAATGTGCATGATGAATGCTGCATGATTTTGGGGCAATCTTAAGATTAACAGTTTAGCAAAGAGATTCAGATTAAAGACATATCAGGTTGTTCATGTTAGGTTTTGTAAAAAAAAAAAATAAAGAAAGGTTTTCAGAACAAAGAAAACATTTATGGCTGCTTTGACGGAAGATTTTTGTGCTTTTACTTTACTGGACAAGTCAAGCTGTGCTATTGTGGTGCTATAAGTTCATGCTAAGAGAAACCCCAAAGACTGCCATAGAAATTAAGTAAGGTGCATGATCATCGACTCGAGCTCTTATTTACGCAGTTTCCTCATCGTCTGAGCTCTCAGCCACCTGGCTTGCATGGTCTATGTAGTTGAATGCACGGAACTTGATGGGGACTTCGCTCCACTTCATGCATTTGCTGATATTCTTTCCACTGATATTCACCACAAAGTTTTTCACGTGGAGGCAGGGGCACTCGATCCCCTTGTACATCATCATCGACCCCCATCTCTGAAAAAAGAAGCAACACATTAAAGGGCAACAAATGAGAGACTGATGCATTTACGAAACATTTTGGAAGCAACTTCAGTATTTGAAGTGACAACCTTCTCGCTGTGACTTGAGAGCACTGACACAAACATTTAAAGGCCTTAATTTTAATTTACCTCCCCACAGGCTTTGCATGCAATGTAGCCATTGGTCTCATAATCGAGAAGTCGTTCCTGAAGAGAAGTGTTTTCTCTCCGAATGAAGAGTTCCCTGTGAGGCACAAAGAATAACACATCATCGGCGTATAGTTACAGGCGAGGCATCTGTTCACATAAAGGTTTAAAAGCGTTTATAAATCACAATCCATACTTGAACTCTGGTGCAACGTTGACCCTGTGCATCTTTTCGATGATCTGGACGTCCTCGCCGCTGCAGACATGCTGGTTGCAGCCGCGGCATCGAAGCAGCACATTAGCTGGACTCTCATTTTTTATTCTGTTCTGCTTCTGCTTTGTCAGCCTCACTTTCTCCTCCAGTATAGCCTGAATCTGAAACTCTGTGATCTGAAGAAGAGAACAGAAATGTGATCAAAACTGAATTTCAGCAGAAGATAAACATGTAAAATAATGAGTGAACTTACTTTTCTGTCATACTCCTCCTGATCAAGAGCTCTGATTTTGATAATGGCTTTGTCCATCATGGTGCAGCGGTATTCATTCACAAACTCTCTTTCAGCCACTCCGGAGTTCTTCACGTCAATCAGGGTGTAACTGCTGTCTTCAGCTCTGCCTCTGCCCATTGCCTGCAAAATACAATGAGTCAATGATGAGCAACAATCAAGTCAAACTCCCACCATAAGGCTTTGGCTTCACATGACACTGTAAAATGCAAGAATGACAAAGAAAACATAACATTTTGTTTTTCAGTAAGAGCAACTTGTTTCAGTTCACTGGAGATCACACTGTTAAAGTGCGAGTAGCGGATATAACAACACTGAGAACCAAATCAAGAGATCAGGGATGCAGCAGGGAAACCAAGCTTACTGCTTTCAATGTAGCTTCAGCTTACAAATGATACCGTGAGAGTGAACAAAAAAAACAAAAACAACACATGCGTGTTCATGCTGCACAATACTGCAATTGTGCAATGTTTTGGTTTTCCAGGCATTTTACTTCATTTTGCACCAGCTAGCTGAAAAAAATATAACATTTTACTGTGTGATATTTAGTTGTGTGAGTTCAATTGACGGAGTTAACAGTGAATGAACGACAAAAAAGGCTAAACAGTAAATTAATTCTTAAAGGTGCATTAAGGAGTTTGCACGTTTCATGCGAAACAACGGTCCCTGCAGGCCTTGGGCATAACTGCAGCTTAGTGAAATGCTCGTGCCCTTGACTTGCGTCCATAGCGCTCGAGTAAAAATTAAGTTTCTTTTGCCTGCGTGGGGTCTGTGCTAGAGTTGTGGCAGTGCTAGAAGCCAGTCTTTTCTTACTTTCGGCTAAGTTGTTGCTTCCTAAGCATCTGGCGGAGTAATGACGGACAATACCAAAGCTAAAAGTCAGGCCAGCAGGAGCGTGCATTACGTCACATCCCCAAAGTGGCGGACCGGCACTGCAACTTTCAAGTGACAATTTAGCGCTGTTAGCGGTACTTACAATGAATATATCAGGGCACATTCTACACATCATTGAATATTTATAACATATTTATGGTGGAACCTAGGTTCCTAGGTTCTCTAAAAGCAGAACAGGAGGTAGAGCCTTTAGCTATCAGGCTCCTGTTATGTGGAACCAGCTCCCAGTGTCTGTAAGGGAGGCTGACACAGTCTCGGTTTTTAAGACGATGCTTAAGACCTTTCTATTCAATAAAGTTTACAGCTAGGGGTCACGTCCTCTCTCTCTCTCAACTATTATGTAACTGTTCTGTAAGGTGATGTTCGGAAAATGAGTCGTGGATTTATTGTATAAATCTGTGAACCTGTGTCCACTTCAATGGAAATAAAATGATCTCTCCCCCCTCTCTCTCTCTTTCCACTGTGGGAGACCAAAAAGTCAGAACACCAAAACCCTGGACGAAGAGGCTGTCTCTTAGGTGGACTAGAGCCGTGCTTGAGGGATCGCAGACAGAACATCAATCGCGGCTGATCTATTGAGACAGCCTGGATTCAATGGGTGCAATTCTAATTGGGCATCAAACAAAACAGCTGCTCCACTGATTAATCGAGGTAACCCGGACCCAGTGGATGTAAGCGTTTACTTAACCCCGGGCTCTTACCATGTGGAACCGGCTCCCAGTTCTGCTCATTCTCTCGTTTCAATGCAATTTCATTGTACTACTGTAATTTCATTGTTTTACTACATGTCATTGATGATTGTTCTTCTTGTAGCCTATGTACCCTGTGTTTATATATGAATTGTATGTAGGTACAAGAAACTATCTGTCCTATCACCTTCTCTTTCTGTCCCCTCACCCCAACCGGTATAGCAGAAAGCCGCCACCTCTGAGCCTGGTTCTGCAAAGGTTTCTTCCTATTAAAAGGGAGTTTTTCCTTTCCACAGTCGCTTATGCTTGCTCATGTGGATCTGTTGGGTTTCTCTGTAAAAGTGTCTAGAAACGACCATGTTGTAATTGGCACTTCATAAATAAAGCTGAATTGAAATTGAATTGAATTGAAAATAAGTATTTTTAAAGTTGAAAAACTCCTTAATGCACCTTTAAGAAAATCAAACTATTATGAACCGAGTCTGACAGCTCTATAGACCTATAGCTATAGAGCATTAACCCTCACATCACTGACCTGAAGCATGGATATCTCATTGGTCACCAGGCCGTATCTGATAACAAAATTGCAGGCGGGGATGTCCAGACCTTCCTCTGCCACAGTCGTCGCAATCAGCAGGTTGACGTCACCGTTACCAAATTTCTTCAACACATCCTTTTGCTCTGCCTGAATCGCAAGAAAATTCCCACACAACATTCAGTAAAATTCAAATCGCCAGAAAGTCAAGTGCTCCGTATGGTGTGGACTCACGGAGGTCATTGGTTTAACAACACTCTGGTCTCCTCCACCAATGATATACGCAGACTTTATGCCCACGTCGGCAAACTTGGGGTTCTCCTGAATCCACTGACTCAGAGCCATGGCGCTGCGCCGGGTTTTGGTGAAAATGATCCCTTGGGCCGCTTCCCTGTTGGTGAACTCTTTCAGTATAATCGTTCTGAGTTTCGAGAGGCTGCCATTTTCATAATCTGGATTCTTTGCAAGTTCCTCCAGGTTCCGCTTGTTGTCTGCAGGAGAAATGCAAAACAAAAATAGCACATTTGGAGAAATAATAGTTTTAGTAGTAAGATCACGAACATTCAGACATAAAATACTTGTTTTATCTTATTCTACCTCTGAAAAGATGGAAGAGGAATCTCTCTGTCTCTGTGATTTCGATGTCATGTTCCTCATCCGGGGAGGTTTTCTTCTTCATCTCCTCCTCGTAGAATTTGGAGATGAAGCTCAAGGCGTCACTCATGCGGATGGTGTTGCTGAGGTTCAGGCACTCGCTGTACTGCTGAAGGTGGTCGGCACAGATCCGCACTTTCCGGTCTTCTTCTTTTGCAGCTGCAGAAAATGAGGAAACATTCATGAAGAAAAGTTCATGAAAGAAAGGAAAAGGGAGCGGAAGCAGCAGGCTTCGCTCTCACCTTTACGCTCATTTTGAACGACCCACTGTTCATAGTTCTGAGAGCCAAGTTCGCAGTTTGGACTCAGGTCGGCGTGGCTGTGAATCGCAGTCATGATCTTCTTGATCACATCACCGAAAGGATCCTGAAAAAGCCATTTTGTGATTCACACGCCAACTTTACCGCCTCATTCAGAGAGCATTTTGAAGAAGTTTTTATGAATAAAATGATCTCCTGGTACCTGTTTTCTGTCCTCAACATATTCTATTTTTTTCCTCTGTTCCTTTTTGAAATCCCCGAGGCTCCTTGTCATGATTTTGGACGCATCCAGGTTTGCACATATCTATGAGAGAAACACACAGATTCACAGGACTGTTCATAATCGATTTCCGCAGGTCTAGCAGAGAGTTGAAAGCTACGGCTTGACGGCTGCTCTGCGCAGGGACTGGGTGGAAGATTGGAAACAGCTTGACTGGATGAAAAAGATCCGCGATGACCAAGCCAGAAAAACTGGGGCAGGATTTTGATGAGGGGGGAGAAAAAAAATGAGAAAGTGCAAAAAAAAAAAAAAAAAAAAAGCTGAATTAAAAACCATTGCCTCTGACGTTGGCTGCGCTTTGGATTTCACTAAATATTTCTTTGTTTCACACTATGTGCCAACATTTTTGTCCACAGATGTGCAGAAAGAAAATTGAGAACAGCATTTACGCTCAGGATGTGATCCATGACTTTCTCCATTTTCTTGGCTCCTCCGACTCCCGGAGAGGCAGTCAGGCCCAGGATCTGAGGGAGGGGCACAGGCTGCTTCTGCTCCTTCTTCAGCCGTCTGTTCTTGTGCTTCTGCTTCAGGTACCGCATCATGATGTGGTTGTAGACTTCTCCTTTCTGAGTGTGGTGACACTCATCGATCACGATCAGCGACAGTTCTGTTCGGGCAGAAAAGACAAAGCATGAAAATGAGAAGGCAGCATGCTCCTTTATCTTGTTTCAGTAAACAATAGCACACAGGATGTGAGCGTCTTGGTAAAACTGCTTCCTGTGATGAAACAACACCATTTATAATTCTTCATTTCTCATTGTGACAGTATTACAGAAAGCTGAAATCTTAAGCACTGCAGTTTTCTTTACCTAACACTGCCAGTTTTGTGTTGTTTATTTATGTTTCTTTAACAAACAGTTGGATTCCTTCACAGATTATACCATTTCTCTGTAAACTAAATCCACCCACATAAACCAGAACTATTTTAGGAACTTTTGACACCGCAGCTGAAGCCACACCAGAACATATGCTGGAAATTTCTGCTTCAGGGACAATCCTCGCGGGGCTTTCAGGGTTCAAGCGCTACTGGTGGCATGTTGAAATGGAAGCATGACACACTCACAAACGGGGGGGTTCACATTCACGACAAGGTTCGACCATTGAGAAGTGAATTAGACACAGTTGTTTCTGTCATCCACTGATGAAAAATAGCCTTTTTTTTCTTCTTCCCAGGAACTCGTGCCTCCCACTGCTACAGGCATGAAGAGAGAACATTCTCACACTGGAACGGCAACCCACTAATTCAGCAGGAATTACCCTTTTTTTTTTTTGCACTTGTCCGCATGTTTTTCTCAAATTAAACCGATTTTGTGAAAGCAATGGACACTGACACCTGCCGACCATGTGGTTGTTGAGCACTTTGGATACAACTCCAGCTCATTTCACTCGGGAATATTTACTTTATATTGTTAAAATAAACCCAAAAGAAATGTGAACTGCAAAAATAACCGTTAATCGACTGACGGTCCTTAACTTTAAGAGGCTCATTATGATTGTTCACATGTTTCACAGGTAGGAATGTTTCCCCCCGAGGAGGAGTGTGTGGAGAGTGTCAGCTTGATGCATTGTGGGAGAGAGAGAGAGGCTCTCATGTGGATCGGATCAGCCACACCTTGATGGCTTGAACAGACGTGTGGACTGGAAACCAGCAGGAGAAAAAAAAAGAAAAGAAAAGCACGTGCTATCAGGCATTTGAACAAACAGCATATGTTCCACCGAGGTGGCTATTCCACCCTGGACTGCTGAGTGCCAACAGGAGCGGACGGCGGCGCCTGAAGACTTTGACAGGATGGTGTCGGGGGAGACGCTGCTCTGAGTCCTCTGGGTGGCTTTCTGTTCCACAACCTGTCAGAGTCTGAAGTTTAAGCCTGGGCAGGTTTCAGCAATCATGTTTATTCCTGAATGCATATTTCTGCCACTAGTTTTACGTAGTGTAAACTACCGGCCTGATGATCACCGACTCTTCTGAAATGCTGCAAAAAAACACACACACCGCTCAACTTGACTCCGTCGTCCTCCCCCTCCTCGGCCCTCTCCAGGAAGTTCTCCAGGATCTGGGCCGTGCAGATGATGATGTCATTTTTGTTCACGATCTCTGTGAAAGAGATTTTGAGCTGCGAGTCTCCGCTGACTCTCTCCACTCTGTAGCTCTTCTTCAGAAACGGCAGGAACTCGGCGCTGTAATGCTGCTCGACGAGAGGAACCTGCGGGCCGCAGAACACACTGAACCAAACGGTTTAACGTCACAGTTTGAGTTGCTCTTAATGCACACATGTTTAAGGAAGACGTGTTTGAGGCTACGTTATCGAAGATTTTGAAGGTTTTTCTCTCTGGGACTATGCAGGATTCAGCCTTTTGGTAATGAATGTGAGCTGTTCACATGTTTAAAAAGAGGGAATGTGAGGAGTTTTACTCACAAAGGATCACAAGGTTACAACAAAAAAAAAAACAGCTCATTTATTTTATAGCTGGAAAAACTTTCATCCGAAACGGTTCTTTTTTTGGTTTAGAGCTGTTCACACACGTGCCAAATAGTCACAAAGCGCATTGAAATATGTAAACCTCAAGACATGTAATTTGCGGTGAGCTGACCCATATGTGCAAATACACTCAGTGTTTGCTTTGGATTTGAAATGGACAGAAGTAGGTTATCATAATACAGCAAACTCAGAAGTCAGGTATACCAGGCATGGAATTGTAGTACCTTGTTCACCAGGACGACCACCTTCCCTGGGTTTCCCTCCGATCTCCTTCTTTCCAGATGTTTTTTGGTAATATAAACTGCGACTCTGGTTTTGCCGCTTCCTGTCGGGAGGCATATGATGATGTTTTTTCCCTCCAAGGCAGGTTTAGCGACGTCCATCTGATAATCTCTAAGAACAATATCTTTTTCTGGACTTGGGGCCGCCGCCGCTCCTGAGTCACTTCCATCTGCAGCAGAAGTTCACACACACACACACACACACACACACACACACACACACACACACACACGCAAACACACAAAAGCAGTGTCCATGTCAGCAACCCACAATTACAGACATTACCAGCAGAAAACATTTCCATTCATTGTTTGTGACTGCTCCTGTAAAGAAACTTCTTTTCAACGGTGTTATGGAAAAATCTAAACAATCACTTGTACAAAAGAACATATATCATACACACGCATTGTTATTTTAAAAAGAAAACAATTTACAAGTGTAAACCACCAACACAAAGCCACATGGAGAATCCTGTCAACGGTAATATAAACACTGCATTATAAATTCTAACACTGAGTGGCACCACACGGTTCATTTTAACCAAGAAGGTCAACGGGAACTTATAATATCGTACTTTTTAGTGCACACCTACCTTTGAGTTCCACTCCAGTGGAGATTTATGTTTATGTCATGTGGCTCACTTCAGTCTTATGTTCCTGTCTGTGAGACTTAACATGACTTGAATTAGTCAAACTTAGTCATGCGTTGTCCTTGGCATGGGAAGGAAAAAATGAGTCATTGCCTGCTGGCAAGTTTAAGACGCCATGCACTGTGGATTTACCCCCACTGCCCGATGCCCCGTTTCAATCAACGCTTAGTTTACAATTCTCCTCCTGTTATGACTACGAAACGCCCCAAAACAGTTTTTAATCATCCTTCGGAGACTCCATTTTTGTTCCCAACAGCTTCATGTGAGTTAGTGCGAGTGTGTACTGATGGAAAGATATAATGGAGAAGTGAACCGTGACCCTCTAGTAACGTCTACCAGAAGTTCCCACACTCAAATAATTAAAGAAAGACAGTAAACAGAGGACTCAGCATGAGACTCTCCTTGAAGGGTCCCGCTAATCTTATTCTGCTTGAATGTGTGGAACCAAACAGGCTCACAGACTCATCCCCACGGAGGCAAACTGTAAAATTTAACTACAAATATTGATAATAATAATGACGAAAAATGGATAATTTGATATTTTTTAAGCTGTATTTCCACAGTTTTAGTTTGTCACCTCCTCCTTTTGTGTTAACTAATGCAAAAGTTTTGCAAAATGTTCTTTATATGACACTGCAGAGGGAAATGATTATCAAGAGTCCTCATTAAAGTAATGAAATCACAGTAAACATATTGAAATTCCTGATTTCCACGGGATGAAAACAGCCCACAGTGACTTCAATTAAACTTTTCCTTTACATTTCCTCCGAGAACTCAGCATGTGGTTTTCATTTGAAGAACTCTGTTGTGTCCTCCGTGACCTCAGTGCGGTTCTTCATGCTACACACATGGAACTTATTCTCTGGTGTCTTAACAGGCAGGACCTGAGAAATGTTTCACCACAGTGGCGGCAAGTTTTCACTGTGTTTATGTCACAGCTACACATCTATGATGTGAAATCTTTTCTTTCTCTCTGTGTGATCGGCATTTCAGTCTGGTGTGTGTTCTATCGGAGGAAAACAACAACAAACTTATTGGATTAGTATTAAGGAGGTGAGTCAGACCCACCTGGCTGCGGGCGCTCGGGGATGTTTGGCAGTTCATTGCTTGCACAGAGGTCTGAAAATATACAAGAGAAAACGCTGAAAAAAAATTGGAATTGAAAGTACATCCTAACTGTTAGAAACACCGTCTCTTATGACAGGTTTGTTTTATTTCTAATCTTTAACTTACAATTCAAGAGCTGGTTTTTAAGTCAGTATCACATTAAAACAACAGACCTGTGTCTTCGCCGTGGCACTCTTCACTGAAAGTGATTTCCATCAGTGTGGGGCTTTCACAGCTCTCTCCTGTCGCCGCTCCATCGCCGTCACGTCCGTCTTTCTTTAAGGATTTTTTCTCATCGAATTCTGATGGTTAAAGAAAAAAAAGAGAAGATTTTATGATTGAAGAATCACAAAAATATACAGTTTTCTGGATCACAGGTTGCAATCTTATTTTTGTTCTTGGAGCACCCCACGATTCCCACTGAGAAAAAACTACAGACCCCCTGCGGCAACCAATCAGTCAATAATGTGATAATAACTAAAATATTTAAACAGCATTGACAAGTTATTAAATTATTAGCTTTATTGCATTTAAAATAGCCAAGATCATTAATTTATTGGCTTTTATGACAACATTTGCTGCTACACCTTCCCATTGCATACAGTGAAGTGAAATGCAGGGGAAACTCCTACTGTCGTCCTAATGCAGGATTACTATTGCAAATACACATCAGGGGACCTTCCCAGGTCTGCTCTTCTCATCCTTTTATGGTTTTCTTAGATATGTGCACGTCTAACTTTGACACATAAAAGCAGGCAAAGCTTTAGGTCCCCCTAAAATATCTGGCACTCCCCCAAAGGAATCCTGCGCCACAATTCTCTCCTCTAAAATAAATATGAAAGTATAACTAATTGTAATAGCTGCTGATAAGCTGTGAATGTCACATCTTTCAAGTTTCTAAATCAGCAAATAATCCAGAATGAGTCAGTCACCTTCGGGGTCATCTGACCCTCCAAACAAGTTAAGCAGGACGCTGTGTTCAGTTTCTCTGAGAATTTGGACGAAGGTGGAAAACCATCCCGGCTCTCGTTTTACAATTCTTTCTAAAAGTTCACGGGCTCCACTTCTGGGTCCTCTGTTCTGTGTTTCAGCCTGAACCTGGAAGAGAAACAGACTGGTGGACTGGAGAAGCCATCAGAGGGGAGCGGTCCTCCCCAGTCTGACACATGAGCGCGTTTGGCTGCCATCTAGTGGTCAGTGATGGGAAATGCAGAATGAAAACTTCATCAGCACTCATTCATCAGCACAGGCGCCACTGGAATATATGTCAGTTTAGTTTAGCAGGATACTGGTGTTATATGGCAGTAAATACACAATTTCGTGAACAAAACGCATATAAGCACACACTATAGAGTCATACGTGTAATTTTCTAGTAATTGTATTGTTTTTCTTGTTTTTTTCTGCCAAGAACTGACTGAATTCAGTTGTGGTGTGACATTTCACCCGCACATCTCTGCGTACTCACTCTTTCCAAGTCTCCAGCAGTCAGAATCTTTCTGGAGTGACAGAACAGCGCCACCTGATCCGTACTCATGTCCTGGAGAGTAGGGGTGAGTAATTTAATAATCTGGGCGCAGTTGTCGTTTTCCGCCTCCTCTTCGGGTTTGGGGAGTTTCAGCTGAATGTAATCGGCAGCATGTGAAAAGCCTGCGCTTCTCAGCGCGTCCACAAAGGCCGTGAACCAGCCGGGGGAGTGCGGCCGGCGCGCCACCGCGGCCAGGAGGAGACCCACGGCCACCGGGTTCCCGTCGGTCCTCGATTTCTGCCTGATCTGCTCCTTTTCGTCGGCTTCGATGAAGTCTGTACGATCCAGGACCGGATCAACCTCTATCAGCGTTTTCAGCCGCGGTTTAAACAGTTCGATGATTCTCTCTCGGATTTCATCGCTGCTGTCAGACGCCATGACTGCGCGCTTTACGCATAAAACACACCGACGATCATCTGACGATACCGGCGATTAAACTGCTCTGCCAACAATTGGTCATCCCCCTGTTTAATATTCAGAGAAATGAAACTCTTTCACTTTCGTTTCTGCATAAAAAAAACTTCAACATTTAAATCCACCGCTTGATGCCACTATTGGCTCACATGAGAGCTGAGCTGCAGCTTCACACTGCTCCTGCTCCTGCGTGCCCGGCGGGGAATATACTGTGTAATCTTTAAAAACCTCAGTGAAAAGGTACATTTAGTTTCTTAAAACCAGTTTCTGCCCTGACTTACTTTACATTGTTCTTTTGATGTCCCCTCATATGAAAGAAGTGAATAATACTCGACCCTGCTGTGTAACAAAGTTAAGTAATGTAGTATAATGAATAATGATATGATATAAAATTACATAATATATAATGATATGGAATTATATCCATTGACTTAATCTAAGTTACTATATTACTGAGGATATTACAAAGTTTCAAAATATATTGCTTGTCTGTAATTAAAATTACAGACACACCTTTAGTCCTTTGGGTGACATCATTTTTTTTTTTTAGAAAACCTTGTGGTAGGTGAACTCAATAGGTCATAATATGACCTTTTGCAGGTCATTATTGAAGTTTACAGTAACTGCATGGATGAATTCAGTCACTGAAACTCTTTCATCACTTTCCATCTCAGTATTTCTCAAGCAAGAAGACTTCATTAATACCAAATTAACTCAGTCCGACTGACAGCACCGTGAAAGAGGTTTGACTGGTGTTACCTTCAGACTGCATTTACAGGATGAAAGCTAAATATATCTTTGCAAGACATTTCTGCTGATGTCTTATGCGGGGAGTTTGGTACTAAACTATTAACAGTCGGAGTATTGTTCAACTTCCACCAACTAATCAATACTTAAGCTGAACCTGATTACTCATCAGTGACACTGTACTGCTTTGCCAGCATCTCACAGCAACACTACAACATTACTGCCCGTTGCAAAATATTTTGAGATAAAAGTCTTGGGAGGACTAAAAGTTAAGTTAGTTTTGAATAGGGTCCTTTGAATAAGGTGTGAGTGCTCTCTTTACCTGTGTGGGTTTGCTCTGACTTTCTGAGACAATTCAAAGTCAGATTTCTCTAAACTGACTATATGAGAGAATGGGTGCATGATTGATTATCTGTCTGTGTTGGGCCTGTGATTGATTAGCGTTTCTTACACGTGTAAAGTGGGCGTTTAACATGAAGGGACGGTGAAATATTTTCAACACCTGATCTTTGTTCTACCATTATTCAAATCCCTTGATGTTTTAATTTATTCTGTTCACACTCGCAATTGATTTTTTGGGGGGAAAGTGTTCCGATATCTCATCTAATTTGAACCTGACTGCATCTTCATGTGGAAATAATACATGGAATCCATAAATCTCTGGTGTTAATAACTATTGTTTACCATAAGAGCTTACATTTTCAGTGCCACAGTGCCGATAAATGTTTTTGAACTGCAGGACTTACATTCATTCATGTGGACTTATTCAAACCTCCAATATGTACTGCTTACCTGATTTACTGTATGCTCTTACTATGAAAAGCACTAGAAGCCACTCAGCCACCGGGAGCTGATGTAAATCTGAGCTGTGTTCACCTGGGAGAGGTCACCAGTCCATCAGAGGGGGAACTAACACAATTACAATCACACACTTAAAGTCATCAGTTAACCTCAAACGGGCGTCTTTGGACTCGGTAGAGAAACCAGAGTCCCTGGAGAAAACTCAGGAATCCACAGGGAGAACATGCACACTCAAGCTGCAATGGCCAACCTCGAAGAACACGGACTTCAAAAAGTGAAATCAAGACGACTCAAGTGTAACTGTGTTTTCATTTATTGCTCCCACAGCTTCAAAACAAGCAAATGCACTACTGTTTGTTTATTCTATAGAACTTCTCGTATAATTCATTCTGTTAAAAAAAATACTTTTTTTTTTTTTTTTTTAATTTTTACATCTGGCAATGTGATGTTTTTATTTTCTAAAACCATCTAACAACACCTGTACTTTAAATGTATATTGCCAAAAAAAAAAAAAAACTGTATCGGGAAACAAAATATTTCATTGATGTATTGTTAGTTACACACAGAGATGCTGACTGAACATTTGGATGGTTTGTATAGGCACAAGACCCTCTCTGGAGCCTGTTTATGCGCAAGTACGAGCTTCCGTTTTACTCCCACCTCTGCCAAAAGACCGTCTAAATACATCCGAGGAGAGACGAGATGCTGACATCATTTTATACTGTAATGTGCTACTTTGGGTTCATAAGCAGTGCAAAACAGTAAATATACAGGTATAAAAAAACACATGCACTGCTTTGTAGAAAAGCCTGCATCATACTTGCTGGCCAGGGGCCGAGCTCCGGGACAAACCGCAGAAGAAATCTGCGTGCGATGATATCCAGCCTGGCCAGCATGCATGGCGCATTCTGTCGGCTTAATCTGGAACAGTAGGTGCACATCAGTGGCCGCAGTAATAATGCACATTGTTTAAAAGAAGAAAACTATACATGATACTGTGTATTGCAGTGCAATTGTCCATAACCCCTGAGTCACACTTCAGAGAAAGACAGGCATACGACTAAGGAAAAAATAGATCTGCCACATTTGTAATAATCTCCTATTATGCTAATAGCTGCAAGTCAATACATTTTATCAGTTCATATGCAGGCTCAGACTCTCTAAATGCTAGAATCTGTATATGTATCCCACACAGGCTTTAGATTATGAACAGGATTAAACATCCATAAATAAGCCTATTAGTGATATAGTGGTTGTTCATGTGGTCGGAATCATATCAGGATTTTAGTCACAGTACGATAAAGTCAGAATGTGTTCCCATCTAGTCGACGGTACCTCAGTGTCTCTGGATATCTAACAATTTCAGCAAATGGTGGAAAAAAAAAAAAAAGGCTCCACTTTCATCCGTCTGTTGTGTTAAAATCGCTTCCTCACACTGCAGGTATTCAGACATGTGGTTAGAAGGATATGAAACGCATCCTTGTTTCCAAGTCTGAGGGTGAAAAGGTCAACTGCCTGAAAAAAAAAAAAAAAAAAAAAAAAAAACCCTCTTTACTCACAGGCTGTAAGTCTGCCAGCATTAGAAACAGCAATGTGTTGCCTCTGTACAGCATTTGCAATCTTTAAACCTCCCTCTTTCCTTGCCTACTGCCTGATCAATTGCACTTCACACTTATCAAATGGTATGCAAACCTTTTCCTGTGCTTTGCGTGAATTTTTTAAAATACTTTCTTAGATTATTGGCAGGCATGCTGTATACACTCAGATCCCCGGACTGCATTGCACTTCCTGGTGTTTCCATCCGTCCTGTATTGCGACAGCAGGAATAACCCTGTCAGGTGTGAGGTAGGTCAGTCGGCCTTAAATTGGAGCAATTGTTGCACTCAGACTAGATTTTGCGGCGCTCGTTCTCCTGGCCCCGGTGGGCCACTTTGGTGTGACCAGCTTGTGTGGGAAAAATACAAAACAGCAGCAAACTAACAAGAAGACACTCTGAGCCTGTCTGGTGGTGAAACATGGGAGTTGGCCGGGTATTACGATGCTTTAGTGTCAGAAACAAATTCAAACCTTCAACCAACACCCCTGGAAATGATGAAGGATATAGATAAAAAGCTGAGGATATCATTTTTTGAGGGAGCGCTGTCCTCATGCAGAAGGTTTCAGTTGAAAAAGTGCACCGTGATTTGTTAGGGTAGGATTTCCCAACCTTTTTATTCCTGGAAGCCCCTGAAAATACCTCGAAGAAAGGCTGCGCATCCCCTCCACAATCTCCGATTTACCTAAAATTTACAGTGAAACCAAAATACTGGTGAACCCGCAGGTTCGGAGGCTGGCTACAGATTCTGTAAAGCTTCTTATTACAGGTTGGTTTGACATGTGCAAATCTTATTTAGAGCGGGAGAAGCATCACACACCCAACATGCGATCGCTCGTCTCAGACCACGTTGGGAACCGCTGATCCTCGTGTGGACGCATGAAGGGAAAATAAATTATGACAATTAGAAATTCAATCCTGCCTGTTGACAGTTATTAATGTGTGTAATGTCTCTCCTATTCTCCCGTCGACAGCAGAGAACAGTGTTTTATCCACATGCACAATGAAAGAACATCTTATTTCTATTACAAAGCCACTGCAAATTAACAATACAGACGTCCGTGCCAGCATGCTGATAAAAAAACAAAAACAAAAACAAAAAACTGCTACTTAGTAATTACAGCATTGCAACCCCGGCTAAAAAGAGCTATGGCCTCGGAAACTCGGGGTCTGATACGGGCCTGTGGAGTCCAGCGGTGTGGAGGTTGGAGTCGGATCGCGACGGGGAAGAGGAGCAGGACGTGGTGGAAGAGGTTTCATTGGGAAGAAGAATGAGAGCTTGCTGATGGTGGCCTGGAACCTGCTGCTGCTGCTGCTGCTGCTGCTGCTGCTGCTGCTGCTGCGGCGGCGGTTCTGTGTGTCTCTGTACAAGAAATGCTGTAAGGCTGTCTCTGATGGGGGCGTTTGCACCGGCCAGGCTCGCCAGAGAGTCTTTGGGTTCCTGACTGGTGCTTTCCAGTGTATGGTTGGGACCCTGTGACCAAAAGAAAAAGAACTAAGAAGGTTTGGCAAGTAAAGCATTTCTAAACCGTATTAAATAGATTTTTTTTCAATTATATATATATATATATATATGTCATTTAAGTATTTATCTTCTGACCATTTGGACACGAAATATTTTCACTATCATCCTCATTATCATTCTGAATTTATCACAATTCAAATGTTTCGAAAACCTCACAGAGTGAAGAAGACTCTTACTCGAGTTCCTGTATGGCTGAAGAAATGGCTGGCAGCCAGAGCAGCGGGCTGAACCTTCACAGCGGGCCTGTGATAGTCTGGACTGGCGGTCACAGTGCTGTAGGCCGGAGGTCCCAGGGTGGGCTGTCTCTGGAGCAGCTGCAGGATGGTCTGAATGTCTGTGATCAGCTGAGACTCCAGCCTCAAAAAAAGAACGACAACAAACTCAAGTGAGCGAAACAGCCAGAGACAGGGAAGGAAAAAAAAAAAAAAAAAAAAAGGCCCAGCATAACCCGGGACGACCAGGTGAGTGCCTAATTCTGACAAGTGAGATCCCGACTGAGTGTGATAATGACAGGAAAGGCGCTCTGCGGCGGCCGGCTGAGCACTAGGTGGAGCCTCTGCTCCTCAGCAGTGGACAGAGCGGAGAGGCGATAAAGGTGTGGAAACACATTCTACCAAAGTAGTGGATGAAAGACACCGCTCCTGCTAGGAGTGATAATGAGCTTTGTGTGGGAGGTGTGACTTTAGCATTTACAGTGGAAGCGGTTATATCATACTCATTTTGGTCAATCTAATTACGACCGCATTTCCTCCCAGTGCTATATTTGGAGGGTCGGGAGAATTTAGTGATGCTGAAAAAAACAACAAAAAAAAAAACTTTTAATTACCTGCGTCCTGTGTAATACTGAGAGATATTGTAGGTGTTTTTATGTTCCCAAGAACAAATAGTACGGATGATAAAGTCCAAGCAGAAATATTCTTGGCTATCTTCATGAGTCGCTTTATCCTGTCATATGCTTTCAAAGGAGTCGAAGCCACAGAAAACACAGAACGGCAGGGAAACTCTGCTCATCCTGCAGCCAGCATTAGTCAAAAAAAAAAAAAAAAAAAAAGCAAAAAAAGGAAAAGCTCAGGTACAGTGCAGTGCATGAAATGTCTTATTTGTGCCTGATAAAATGAGCGAGCCCAGTATTTCAGGCACCCTGATGCTTTCCCTCACTCTGAGATAATTCCAGATAAAAATACCCCCCGCTGTTCATTTGTCCGCCGGTTTGAGGAGGCTGCAGGTAAGTTGTTGAAACTCCGGCCATTTTCCACAGCAGAGAATAATGAGAGGAAAGTGTGTGTTCTGTGTGCTCACGTCACGTGTTTATTTCTGAAATCATAAGACGCCGGTTGTCGGCGGCCTGCTGCTTATTCTCTCTCATTACCAGATATCTGAAGCACACTTTCTCTAACACAGTTCGGGCTTTCTGAACAGTACTTTTCAAAACAACTGTAATAAGTGATGCTCAAGTTTTAATATGCTCCGGCTCTACAGTGGCATATCCTCCTTCCAGTGTATCCAGCCTCCCACTCCGAGTCCAATAACTGATTCTGCCAGCCGGTAGCCGTCCTCCACCTACTCATGTACGTTCTGCGTAACTTACTTTCAGCTGTGTGGGAGGGAGTGTCTTAAAAAAAAAAAAAAAGTCATTGCACAACCACAAAGTAGATTTAGTCGAGTAATTAGAAGACGACAGGTAAATAAGGATAATTGCAGATTTACCGATGTGATTTCTTAAGAATGTTACTAGAAAGCCTGGAAGTGTGGATAAGGTGATATACATTCTGTTGCTCAGTTTTTACAAGACAAGGAAACAATAAAAGCTTGACTAAACATCCAAAACAAAGGGCTGTGTTCTATTTAAAGCCAGAGTGAGTCACATGCTCCAAGCCACCATGAGACACACCCAGATTCTGTCATGTCAGACATCAGATTAGCGCTGGCTATGGCTTACTAATGAGATTTGGATGTGTGATCGCTATATTAGAGACAGAGCAAGTGAAGTGCACTGAGGGGAGACATTTGCAGCTCCAATCAATTCCAAAAAAGAAAGGTTGAGGCGAGTTGTAAAACGTCGATAAAAACATGACGCAGCGATTTTCAAATCTTCCACAGCCACCTTGGAACTCACAATGCAGCCCAGATAGCGTATCAGATGTTAAAAGAAACAATCGGCTTTTCGATCATTGATCACAGATTACAGTGCCATACACAAATTAAAGCCGGTCTGTGACGATGAAATAACGACAAATATATAATGCTGCTGTCTGTTCAGGGTAAAAGTTTATTTAATAGAGGGAAAATGTGAAGCTTTTTGGAAATCATTCCTTCCTATTGATTTACCATTGTGGTTGTTGCTGAACAGAAACATCTCTCTCAGCATTAACTCTGTTGTGTTACACTCTTATTCCAATAACATATTCCACATCTGCTTCTGAGAATGAGGCAAATAGCTCAGAAAGTATTCATATAAAGTATGCTATTGTTATTTATGACCAGCTGCTGCACTGTGAGGACCTGCAGGGGGTGGTGAGGGTGGCAGAGCCCTTCATAAACAGACCCGTCCTCCACACAGAGACGTTTACCGTCACCGACTACTAAACAATCCATCATTCTGCACCTCACCTGTTCTGCCTGATGAGATACAGACTTTCAAATCCATGCAAACACACACACACACACACACACACACACACCCTCTCAGTGCTGCTGCAGTCACATTTACCAACAATTAACCTCGATGAGGACGGATGAAATGAGCCATTACTACAGAATGACACAATCTGCAGGAAAATCCGGTGAAATGTCACACTGTGCACAACAGGTTCGACGATTAGATGAAAAAAAAAGAATTCAGACTTGAAGAACGTGATGTTAAGAATGGAAAGCAGCAGTGGAATTCACATGGGGAAGGGTGGCAGTTTATGGGACTCAGCATGGGGACTCTGAAAACACGTACCTGTTTAAGTGCTCCTGAAGCTGACCTAAGCGCTGTTCCACCTCTCCATACGTGATTTCACTGGCAGAATTATCATCCTCTCTCAGGTCCTGGAACTGTGCTGACTCATCCAGGTAGTCTGTGGGCTTCTTACAGGCCCATTTATCACAGCATAGATCTGCAGAGCGAAACCAACATGCAAACTTAACATCCTCACATGTGGGTCACCACGACATTATCACTGGGAAAGAAGGAAACTGAAGCGGAATGCAATTAATCTTTAGGAAAGCGCTGTGTGTATATTGGTGTTGCAATTCATCAAGGCTTTGTAGCAGGAGAATTATTATTGCAATGGTTTCCTGTAGGAAAGCAAGCCTGTTGTTATCTGTGCTGGGCACATGCTCGTGCTCAGCCTGCTCTCCAGTGATACGTTTGAACCCTCCTGCCTTCAAAGGGGAGATGCTTCATTCCGTAATCAAGCTATCTCACGTTGTTGTCTCTGCAATTGTATCGATTAGGCACAGATTCAATTTGTCAATAAACAATTTTCATCGTATTGCTGGTTATCGGCATTTGCTGGGCGAACGTCGATATAAATCCTGTAAATCCCCGCTGTAATTTCTAAATTATGCTAAGTTATGGTGCTCTTCCAAGTATTGCAGGCAGGGGTTTTCAAAGGACGAGACGCTCCTCAGAGAGAGATAGAGAGAGACAGATACATGGCCATTAATAAGAATTACCCTTCTTGTGCTGGTTGCTTCCTTTTAATTAGAAATATCTGCCATGCTGTTATGATTAGTCTGCAACTGTTACACCTATTGGTTTCCTTTAAAGCATATTTGTAATGTCATATAAATCCAAGGGAATTAATTGAGTTCTATAAAAGTTGGTTTAATGAAATAATTAATAGTTTTACCCAGTAATTATAATTTTATCATCTAGAAAAAAAAAACCAAGGGGGAAAAAACATGTTGGAAAATGTCTTTTCCTGGCATACAGACTATTTTATGCTGTTGCTGAACTCGACACGAAGCTCTCTGGTGCTCCCTACAGAAGAACTGATGTACAATTTTTGTACAAAGATTTTCTTATTAATTATTTTCTTTTAAACAGGTTTCACTGTAAACTGGAAATCAATCAATCACTTTCTTTTATTGACCCACATAAGGTCATAAATATAAACAAAACTTACAGTATTTTCATAAATTGCACCTGAATATATGCAGGTCACTACTGTTAAAAATGTCTCATTGAGAAGAAGAAGAAAAACATAAGCTGCATGAAGATAACTGCACTGCTAATACGCCTCGATTAGCAGCTGCAGTTTCAAAACCATCTGTGAACCTCTGCTTTTAGCTTGTGATTGCCATTTTTAAGCTTTTTCTTTCTAGTTTCTGGTACTGTAGCAACACTTTGCTGTCAAACAGTTCCATCTAGTGGTCATATATGATATGCACCATTGTAAGTTACTAAAATAAAAACCTTCAGCCCAGAAACATGGCATTTACTGTTAAAAATACTGAATTGCGTCTGTTTGCAAAAGCGCCTGTTTAAAGCTTTGCTCATGAATCAAGAAAACATGTAATTTCCGAAGCTACAGGTAGGTCTGTATTTGATTGGCTGGTATCAAACTGTATTAGACTATAAAAAGGAGCAGTAAAATAGGCTGATATGAGCCATAAAAACCTTGTGAAGATTTTATTGCTCAACAATTACTGACTGTACAACAACAGGATTGGTGGTGATTCCTTCCTTTATCACGCTGCCGTTCAATTCATTCACTGTATTTTTATCGCACCGAGCTGTGATTGCTTATGCTTTTCCTCTGGGATCAGTCTGACTGATGTGTACAAGAAGCAACATTTTCCCAATTAAAAACGCAGCATCCTCATTCATCTTAATGAGGAAAGCTGAATAATATTTACTCAGAGTTTGCAGAGATGGAGGAGAAAATAGTCGACGTTAACTTGATACGGTTCCAAACGTCTGACATCCTGTCTTCCACTATTAAAATCTGATGTGCAGCATTTCAGCAGAAGAGTTTAAACTCATGTGTGTGTGCTTAAATTAGAACCGGGAGCCTGAGGAGATCTTGACCGGTCTGGTTTAAGACCCGCTGTCTCTCATCAGTTCTCACCTTCAAAAGAGGGTCTCCTCTCCATCCTGTCCCGGACGATCAGATCTGAATCCAGGACGGGGACGTTGAGCGTCGAGGGTCCCAGGGCCACCGAGGACCTCTTCAGGCACGGGTTAGATTCCTTTCCTCCCTCAGTATCTTTAACCGCTTCGGTGTTTTCTCCTGTGGGACGACAATCAACAGGAGTCAGTGGAACAACACCGCGATCGACTCCTCAGAGAGCGGCGTGTGAGTTCAGCCAGCAGCAGCCGCCGAGCAATAACAAAGACGTCATTTGAGAGCACAGAGTGTGCTGAAGAAAAGATTTGTTACAGAAGATTCACTCCGACTGACCTCTAGGTAGATCGGGTGTGAACGAGATTCTTCTTTTCATGTTTTTATTGCCTTCCCCGTCTGAATCACATTCTTGGCCATCAGACGGCTGCGAAAAGACACAGTCATGTTCAAATGTTCTGGATACCTCAAAATTAATTAATAACGGGAATTAAAAGTGTCTCCTCGCTGCCTACCCTGGCCGACTCATCTCTGAGGTTAAAGGTCAGCTCCAGGTTGTTGAAAAAGCAGTCGGCAAACTCCGGGTACATGTCCAACACCTCCAGCAGGTCTTCTCTCTGAATGGTGCTCAGGTCGCAGTAGCTCAGCGCCCGGACATCGGCGTTGGACTTCCCGGGCTTGGCGAACAGATGAATCATCTCTCCGAAGATGTCGTTTTTCCCTGGCGGCGACAGACACGTGGAAGAGTCATCGTCTCCACAGGTTAAACAGCAGGAAGAAAAAAAATTAAATAAAACAGCGCTGTCACAGCGCTGTTTTATTTAATTTTTTTTCCTTCCTGCTGTGTGTTCATAAATGAGCCATGTGGACTAAAGGCAGGAATCAGCGTTGTGTATTCTTCGGGGTTTTTTTAAAAAAATTTTTTAACCAAAGGGCACCAGACGTGTTTGTTTTTGTGGATGATGAAAATCAAACAGCCTCCCTTCTCTGCCTCGACGTTCTCCCAAGGCCGGTATATCACTTGTCTCCCCGTCTTTGATCCATTATTTATGCGGAGGAATAACTACTAACTCAAAGCGACTTTGATGTGAGGAGGGAAGAGGAGGGTTTGATTGTGATTGACACACTTTACTTGTGGTGCGCTTCAAAGGAAGTATCTGTGTCGATAACGGCGATCGGATAATGAAGACCGCAAACTTCGGTCCTCAAGTCGCCAAAACCGAGGAATAAGAGGCTGATATAAGGGCTCATCTTGCAAACGACCAAAGTTCTGGTTTAAAGGCCACCGTGATGAATCTCTTTCTTGGTGTGGGGGGTTCGCTAAATGCTAACAGTGCAAGCAGGGGTTCCGGGTAAAGCGATACGATGCGGTGAGCCTCTCGGACACCTCTCTACCTCCGAGGGAAAACCTCACACGGAGCGGCGCGTCTCCCCCCCACCGGCAGCTCCGCACCGCAAGGATTTAAGATCGCCATTAGTGGAACAGACTAATTCCTCACCTGTAGAACAATGCTAACAGCCTGGCTGGAGTCAATATCATTACTGCTGAAAAATGCTTTCCCGCTCCGGGACGAGCGTTACCGTTCAGCAAGCGAAAAACAGACAAATCCTACAGCAAAGATTCTCCAAAAAAAACTGGAACAAAAAGGTGCTGATGGGGGGGTTTTTGTTCATATCAAATATAAATGGGCGGATCTATGACTTCCTGCTTGTTAATCATGCGTTTCGCATGACGCAGCAACTTTTGCTATAAGCTTAAGCCTCATTCTGTCAGGTGCAGCATTAGAGAGCATTCGTCTCATGAATAATGGCTTATCTTATCCCGGCCTGGCCGGCAGCACCTGGTTACAGTTCAGCCACCGAGAAACAGATAACCGCTGATTATTCCAATAACGGGAGCCGGCGTTCGGAGTCCTTACATTGCAAAGGCAAACAACAACATGTGAAACTGGCTGCTTCGGCCGCAGCTGCTTTAACTCGTTTTCCGGCACCGTGAAAAATACACGCTGCTTCTGTGTTCTTCGAAATTTCTGGGCAACCTTTCGTTTCGAGCTAGTTAATAGAAATGTCACAGCCTGAAATCTGTCACAGAAAACACACCGATACCCCCCCTGAAAGTGAAAGGTTTTTGTATTTGTATTTAAAAATAGTTTCCTATTACATTATATAGAACAATGTACTGGTTCCAACTAGGTTTTTTTTTTTTTTTTAGCAGTATCATTCAAAAGGAAATGCTGTAGTCTTGAATAACAGCGTGGCTATCATTAGACTGTGGACGAAGACCCAAGATAATCACAGCCGTCCTGCAGAACAACAACACGACTGCTTCAATGCAACCATTAAACGGATGGTATTCTTATAAATTCTTTGATTAATGTCTTCATCATTAGTTTTGTCACTGCGAACACAAATAAATGCCGCCACGCAACCGCAAAGTGATCGCTGCAAAGCAACACACACACAAAAAAAAGTTCTGCTTGATGTTTCTTTGCGGCTGTATTTACACATCACCATATTTCTTTAGCTTCTTTGAATCATCTAAATTTGATTTCATGCCCCCATAAAATAACACTCATGTGATTGATGTTATGTTAGGAAACCCTGGGTTTGCTGTAATCGGAGTTCTAACATTTAAAACACTTCACAGCTGCAAAGCGCCAGACTGATGTTACGTTTCACATTCTTCTTCTGCTGGAAATAAAGTTTGTATACGTTTTTAAATCTATCATTTGACATTCCCACGGTGGCAAAACGAATGTATGAATAAATGTTTTATGGTCAGAAAATGTACTCCAAGAATCTAACTGGTGGGACGGGATAAAATAACCATGCGACTCTGTTATTACGCTGAATGTGATTAAATTGTAATTGTGAGGAGAATAAATTCGCAGAGGCAGTAATACACATATGATAAAAAACTAAACATCTGGAGTGCAGCTGCAGCAAGCACGTTTTCTAAATATTCGAGGAAGACAACATGAGTTAAAACTAAAATGGTGACATTAACACACAATCAGCTGATAGATCTTCTATTCAGCAGGTTGAGTTTTGGTTAAACAGGAGCATAATGAGCAACACATCATATTTACCCAGAATAGCAACCACAATGTCATCTTTCAATATCTCAATAGATCCACGGGACAGGAAGTAGAGAGCGGTGAGCACATCGCCGTTGTGGACCAGGGTGTCTCCCGGGGGAGCGTGAGTGGTTTTGAAGCGCATGGCCAGGGCCCTCAAACAGCCCTTTGTGGCTCCTTGGAAAGCTTTGCAGTTGTGCAGGAGATTCCTGTTGAGATGGAGGCAGATATCCGCCTGCAGGCACTCAGGAAAACCTTTTAATACCTACGGCACAGGAAAACTCTGTGAGTTAAAATGCTCAAATAATTAGTTTCACATCCTTAAAGGGATGCATTTGGATCAATTAGATAATGAGGTTATGTGGCGGAAGCTGTGTGCAGCAAAGTGCTCAAATCAATGTGCTTTGACTAGGAGAATTTGTTCCTCGGCTCGACATCAGCACAGAGACGAGGGTACGGCACGAAACTGGATTTGAAATGGAAATATGAAAGGCCGCTAAACACACAAATACATCAAATCCCAACTGAAACACAAAACAATACCGGAAATTAAAAATATAAATGAAGACTTTTGTGCTTCAACTGATTTTCGTCTTAAAGTGAGTCCAAAAGTCTGAGAAATCCAAAACACACATCAGGCAGATTATAATATTAAAGTAATCTAAAGCCTTGTGCACAATACATTTTAATATTTAAGTGACTTTGCAAAGAACCCCACGCACTGACACTGAGCAAACTTTGATCATCTCATTACAACCTTTCACCAACTCTGAAGCTTTTGTTTGCACATTATAAAAACAGCCCGTGTCTCAAGTTTCCAGCAGCAAATTGCTTAGTCAGTGTCGCTCTGATAGCAGGAAACACGACATGAGAACTAATTCAGAGTGTCAGAAGGCAAACTGTGATTTGGAGCAGAGAGGGATTTGGCATCGTATTATGACGGAGCTGAATCTTTCCGTAACGTGCGCAGCGCAGGACTTTATCAATCTCTCTCTCAGGATTACCTGTATCCACATTGCCATCAATAACATCGGAACCCTTGCAACTTTTTCCACTGACATGTAGAGGATGTAAGACAGAGTGAAATAAAACACGTCACAGAGAGAATCGAGTAACGTGAGAATCCTGTCAAAACAAGGCTATTGAGGGGAAGCAAGGCCAAACACAGCCTCGGCTACGACGTATTTCACCATGAATGACTGGAAAAAAAATGCAATTTACCAAAGAATCTGAGTTTGAGATTTATGGCAGTAACGGAGGGGTGAATGTAATGAGACAGAGAGGAGAGAGAATAATACCGCTGTATATCAAAGCCACAGTGAAACATGGCGGCGGGGATATCTGAGGATTTATACTGCAGGGAAATAATGACTGGAAACACACTCCGAGGCTTTGAAGAACTTCCTGAAGGCCGGAGAGAGCTGAGAGTGCTGACTTCTCTCCACGGTCGCCTGACCTCGACCCCAGTGAACAATCAGGGGTGCAGAATCCCGAACATCGCCACAGGCTCGTGGGAACGTTGTCAGACCACCCTGGAATAGCAGGGCTTTTCAGGTCCTTCACAGATGTGTGGGACGCATGTTATCCACATTCTTATTAATACAAATAACGATTATCATATCAATATTCAGACATCATCATATTTTTAATAGTTTAAAGAGAAATTAGGCTAATTTTGTGTTAAAAAAACATCTGAATACTAATTGAAAATATATTTTCTACATATCCCAGACCTTTGGACCCACACTGTAAATATTTATGAGTAACAACCAACAGGATATAGTGTATATGTTTCCACAGTGCCTGAGTTAAATTTACTACAACAAGAAATCTGAGTGATAACCAAAGGAAAAATGAGCTATAAACCAAAGCATCTGCAGGATCCATGCTGTGAAATATTTGCAGTGAAATTTAAATGGACCTTGAATTCCAGAAGACAACATGATTTTTAATTGTGAATATACAAAAAAAGTAATCCACTGGAAAGTAATGCATCAAATAAATAAAACTTAACATTGAAATTTTTTTAAGAAACTGATGCTTAAACAATCAATAATTATTGGAACTGAGATAATACAGTCAACATCAATACACACAAACAAAAGCTATGAAATCAATGAATTAGAAGGACTGCAGAGAATGTAAGTGACAATAATACTGCAAATAAAAACGACATGCATTCCATACAGACTTCCATGCACCCTGCTAAAGTAGTACTTCTTCATCTACGAGAAATTCATTCATAAATCAATCATGAAGATGAAATAGTTATCATAAGGTTCTTATTTCAAACAGTGCTGAAACCACGAGACATTTAACATGGAAACATCCAAGGAGTAGAAATAAGTACCTCCTGCTCTTACCAATGAAGAGATCCAGGTGAAAAGCAGACAGGAGGAAAGAAAGCTCTTTTTAGAACATACAATTATAGATTATAGATTACTTTTGTGATCAGTTAAGCTATTCTGTTGTTTATTCTTCTCTGGTATGTGTTATTTACCGTATTCATGTCGATGCCGTTGGTGTAGGTCCACGAGTGCTGGAAGTACTCCTCCAGCCTTTGCCTCAGCGGGTTGGGAATCTGGTGAAAGCGGATGAACTCCTTGACTCGCAGCATTTGGGCGTGGTAGCGAGCCGTGCCCGAGTACAACCTCTGGATGATGGCCGAGACGTTCCCAAAAATACTGGCATACATGAGGGCTGAAACACCGACAGAGGTCAAGGTCAGCGTCTCTTCGCACGCCAGTGGCTGGTTCCTTGGATATACTTACAGCCGATCAGCATGACGCATATGGAGAAAATCTTCTCTGAGTTGGTGTTCGGAGACACGTTTCCGAAGCCCACGCTGGTCAGACTGCTGAAGGTGAAGTACAGCGCCGTCACGTACTTGTCCTTGATGGAGGGGCCGGAGCTGGGATCGCTGTAGTTGTATCTCTTCCCGATGGACACGCCCAGATTGTCCAGCCAGCCGATCTTGTGCTCCAAGTAGGGCTTCTCCACGTTTCCGATGGCGTACCATATGCAGGCCAGCCAGTGGGCGATCAGGGCAAAGATGCACATGAGCAGCATGAGGACGGCGGCGCCGTACTCCGAGTAGCGGTCCAGCTTCCTGGCCACGCGCACCAACCGCAGCAGCCGGGCCGTCTTCAGCAGGCCAATCAGAGTGGTGGTCTAAGCAGCGTGTGGAACGAGAAAGTCCATGAAAGAGGCTTAAGGAGGTAACATATAAAACAAAGGAAACATTACATCTTTTCTCTGAACAGTGAAAAGAGAAGCAACTCCCACTGTTGTTTAGGCAAAGTGAAAATTAGCAGAGAAGAGACTCCCAAGAAGCAGCACACAGATAAATCCTTATTAATTCAGCCTGCACTCGGAGTAACCGCTCCCTCGATTGGTCCCACGGAGTTTTGTTTGCGCCATCAAGAAATGGTTTTTAACAACACCGCCCGACTTGTTCCAGAACGCGCTCATTTATTTTCCTGACAATTACAGAATGCCCTTTGAGTAAAGTCTCTGTATGTCCACACATCCTCGCACGTCCTCGTTCATAAACTGTTTTTTTGTTTCTAATAGTGTTCAATCCAGTGAACTCATTTTGGAGAAATGAGAAACTACGAAACCGTTTCTAACGGGGTTCACGGATAAACTATCTGATGAACGCGAGTGTCTTGCAGCCGTACCAGTAAGTCTTTTACATATCTCACGCGTGAACAATCTACTCCCCTTTTGCACTTTCCTGGCTCCATGTTGCTCCGGCTCCAGCCGGGCCTGACGCTGGGATCTGTCAGCGCTGCCGTGTTCATTAGAACCTGGCTCACCGTCTAATGAAGCACATACTTTGTGTGTGTTTGATGTTCTAGCCCAACACAGACGTGATTCACTGCAATTTATGTTTATTTCAAAAGCGTAATGACATCTATACGTCAATTATAGAAGAGCTGAAAACTGCTTTGCATATACTTTGCGAAGCGTGAAAGGCTTAAGTCACAGGGTTATACGTCATATTTTGCTGGTATTTATAAATGTATGTTTATTTACAATACAACTGCACGGAATCTGTATCATTTAAGTGGTGTTTTTTCCACCTATTGCAATAAGAAAGACAGAAAACTGTTGATGATTTGGTTCAGGTAAAGCTACCGAGAGCCGGAGATGATCTCGGCTGACTGCGGGTCGAAGGGAAAACGGGCAAACTCAGAAAGACAGACAATCGCATTTACACATAGACATTTTAGAGCCACCTATTAGACTGAAATGCAATTATTTGGGAGCCAGAAAAGCTTCGCTCACTCAGGAAGAACAAACAAAGCACTGCCCTCGCTTTCAGGTGGGGATCAGTATGTCTGCCTGGGTTTGGAAATATATCTTAAATATTTATCACTTTAAACATTTCCATATTATTATATGACTTTTTGTATGTTGTTTTTATCGTTTTTTTTTTAATGGGGAGTCCAACCCAAATCTGTTTGTGCTCCTGTAGGATTGCAATATGAAGAAGTTCTCTTCTATTCTATCCTGCATGGAAAGAGCCTGAAGTCGAACACGACTCCAGTCAGGACTTCATCAGCATGAGGTCAGTCTGCTAACGACTACACACACTGTGCAGCCCCTGAAAAAAAAAGTAAAATGTGAGTAATCTGCAGTATTATTTATACCCTGTGGACCCGCTTCAGTTTGATGAAAACACAGTTGTTGAATATGCAATCTGAGCTCAGTGATATTTCAAACCATAATGTTACACGGCGATCAAATAAATCAGTTCCCTTTAAAAAATAGCCTAGCCTACACTTTTTATGAGTCATTTGTTTGCTGTGCATTTAACTTTAAAGGTCTCAGCCGACAACTTTTCGGGAGTCAGTGTGCACATTATTAAAACATTTGGTAATAAATCAGAATTTGTTTGCTCCTTCGTTGATACTACAACAGCCACGGCTCATTTTAATTGCAGATGCTGCTGACCACATTCCATTAGAAAGGAGAAACTATCTTAATTTGAATATCAGCAATAATTACATTTAAATTAAAGGAAACTAAAGGATCCACACAGGCAATATGGCTGTGCAGCACGACTCTCTATTCCCTCCGTCTCTGTTCATCTCTAATGGGAACACTGTTAAGAGGTTCAAGTTGGGACAAAGCACTCAGCTTCCCCCCTATTACATTCACAATGAAAAGAGCTGATTTAAAAACCAATACTTTTGTGATAATTACTATTTGCAAAACATCGCATGGTGCCGGGTTCCCATAATGCTTCTTTTCTTTTTTCTTTTTCGCAATATGTTCAATCTCTTGGCAAGACTAAGTTGTTTTGAAAGCAACAAAACACGAAAATCTATTACAGATATAGTCCCTACTCTAATCAGAAGGTTTACTTAAGCGCTTGTAGGTTAAAACCGTCTTATTAAGCTGCTAAATTAAATGAGCCTTGTGAAAACCATCTGTCACTGTCTCGGCCGCTTTTATTTTCTGAATGAGGGTGTAGCTGAGCGGAGCTCCACGCGCTCGGTCTGTAAATGATAAACACCAAGTTGGGGGAAAGCTATAAATAGAAGCCTTGTATTGACATGTCATCGCAGTACATGTCGGCCTATTTATAGCCCTGGAAAAGAAATGGCCAACTCTTTCCTCTTCACTGGCTTTTTTTCCAAGGGAAATCAGGTTAACTGTCGCAAGCCGCCGCGCGGATGAGGAGTTGCTCGCCGTGCAAAAATTTCCCACGACCATTTTGATTGCCGCTGTGCTGCGAGAGAAACAGATGTCCATTTTCTTTTCTGATTTGTTGTCATTTACTGAACTGACTCAGCAATAGAAGGCAAAGCAGCAGCAGCGGCGGCGGCGGCAGTGACAGCAGCAGTGATGGAAAAGATGATTATGGTTTATAATCAGGAGCTTTTCTGGTGTAATGGAGTGCCTACAAAGCACGATAAAGCCCTGAAGTGGATCCAGAGCCTTAGAGGACATATCCTACCAACAAACAAGCCAGCAGGCCTGGCAGCCAGCCTACCAATGGCCATCTCACATCTGCATGTAAGCTCTGCGCATAGCCCTGTTGGCCTGCCCTTCCCATAAATGCATCATTGATTGCCATTTGGTAAGCCATTAATCCGTGTAAATGGATTCTAGAATGAGAACCATTCAAAAAAAAAAAAAAAGAAGAGAGATAGAAAAAAATGGAAAAAAAAAATGAAAGAAAGAGAAAAAAAAGAAAAAAATAAACATGCAATTTAAAGTAATCCTTTCAGAGCCGAGACAGAAAGATTCAGGCTTTAAGTAGTGGCCCAGGGGCACAAGTCTGGATTTAGAAAAAGGATAACAGTGCAAGCCAGCCTGGTGTGATATGCTGTAAATCTCCCTGGGAGAAAAAAAAATAAATAAAAAATCAGGTAAAAATATATGCATCAAAGATTACGTACCTCGTCTGATCCTGAGCCGAAGATAAGAAGGTCAAAAGGGATTGCAGCAACCATGTCTATAAGGAACCAGCCTTTAAAGTAATGGATTGCTATCTTTGCTGGGTGGCTAACCACCTCCTCGTTCTGGTTAACGTAAGTGGTCCTGAAGTTTATGAGGATGTCGATGATGAACATGATGTCCACCATTAAATCCACCACGTTCAGGGGGCTGCAGGAGTATCCGCACTCGCGCCTCTTCTGCTCCTCTTGGTCGTTGAGAAGAAAGGCGGCGGAGTAGGGCGTGAGGATGGCGGTGTAGATGACCAGCAGCAGGATCAGCCAGTCCCACACGGCTTTGAACGGGCTGTAGTGGAGGATGGTGAACTTGTCGATGCGAGCCGTCTGGAGCTTGTACTCGGGCAGAACGTCGGCTCCGAGTGACAGGACCTGGAAATGCGGGAGGAAAAGTTCAAAATCTGTAGTTCACAAAGTGATCCTCTAACTTTTCGCCCTGAGTTCCTCCCAGAGCGGCTCAGAGAAAAGCTTTGATGTCCCTCACTGCTTATTTCCAGCCAACTTCTCAGACATTCCGGCTAACATTGAAGCTTGATTTGACCGTTTAATTGATACCGATGCCTTTAAATGATTACCACCTCACAGTTTGATTAGAAACAGTCTCGCATTTCTTGCAGCGACTCCATGAGGGAATACAAGCGGCTCATCCACCTCTAGGACTGAACTGCGAGGCCCCACGTGTCCTCTGCAGTCAAAGTGTGTTAGATAAATGCAGCCAGTCTAGTATGACAAGTGGACTGCGGATGTCCTAGCACCATGAATAATGTGACTGCCACTGCCTTTTACTCCATGTGCAAGGGGTACGATACATTGCTCTTAGAAAAAAGAAAAGAAAAAAAAAACACTTTGCTGTGAAGATTATAAGATGAATAAATACAATTTGTAAGAAAACGTAATATTCTCGAATGAATTTTGATGGAAAAGCATTTGTTTTATATTCCCCCCCCCATATTAAATGTACTGACAATGTACGGTAAATAATTTATCACACAGAGCAAGGTCAAGCTGTCCCCTTGATTTGGTTTAATAACGTGTGGCAGAGCAAGACACACGACTCTCTCATGGCAGAAAGGAGTGCAGCAGTGAGGGTGAGGCCAGAGCATCTTTCCATTCTTTTTGGCACATTCCCCCTATCTTCAACACATGAATTATAGATTTCCCCATGCTTAGCAGCCAGGAAGCAGATGCAGCGTTCACATCGAGTGTCTCCAACCTCCAAACCGAACGTCAGCGGGGGAGAAAGAGCATTTAATAACAGTGACGCTTTGTCTTCATTTATGAATGAGAAAGCTGTGCCGAAAGGAGCGTTTGGAAAAACAGCCAAGAACGGCATTTGTCTGAATGAATAGATTTAGCATAAAAAAGTATGAAGGCTCCTTTCTTCACTTGCTAAAATGTTATTTTTTTTTGGAATCGAGATGAAAACCATCAGACCTTGGGTCTGATTTACTGAGATCCTGTACACAACTTGATCAATTTCACTGTCACTCGAGAAGCGAACACAACAGGTCACGCCTCGGCTGACGTCACATGCAAACCTCAGTATTCAAATGAGAATTAATGGTATCATTTCTTGTTTCCAACAGTTTACACTTATTACAAACGCACAATAATCTGCAAGCACAAACGCCTCCCAGTGTTTTTTTTTTAACGATCTGGAACGCATGTTCAATATTCATGAAGGTATAATGTGCTAAACTGATAGTTTACCCTGCAAGGCTCAGTTCCCACTGCTCTCCCTCAGTAGATCGCCATGGGTGAGCGCAATATCAAGTTTGCACCCGTTTTCTGTATTCGCAAACCCTTCAGTAGATCAGGCCTCAGCTGTCTTTAGCTTGTTGACATTAGCCATGTCGCTAAGTCTGGCCCAGAGGGAATTTCACTGTATTGTTTACCTGATGGCATGCAGCGGAAGAAACTGAATCCCTCCTGTTTGTTCAAGCGCCGTGAACCAGAACCTCACACATTTAATAAATGAATATGGAGATTTTCCATCTCCCACTTCCTCAGTCAGACGTCTTCATATAAATGTAACCATTCTGCCTCTAAGCCGTCGTCGCTTTCTCTGCATAGCAAAAGTCCTGACGTCACGGCCACGCCGGGCGCGTTTCAGGCCTTGCGTTACCCCTGCAACACATGGGATCACCAGCTGCTCTTTTTCACCTGCCAGCAAAACATTTGTAACACATGCTGCGCATCAGTGTGTCACGCCATCCAACAAGCGTGGCACCCAAACCACCAAGTACATCCAGAATTATTCATACGGTGACAAGGGCATTATCTATTACACTATCCAAACCCAAAATAACAACAAAGCAAAAAAAAAAAACAAAAAGATTTTTAGGAATTGCGCCCCAGGTCTGATCATGATGCATGTGAGATGCGAGATCTGTGTGAGTTTCTGCCTTACCTGTGTGACTTTCTCTGTAACATTGTGGGTTCTCTCTTTGACCTTCGGCGCGATGATGGCTTTCTCGGACGTCGGCGGAGAGTGAGTCTTCTTATCAGCGCCCTCGGAGAAGTTGAGTGCAATCAGAGGGATCTTGTTAATGGTGCTGTACTTGTTGATGTTTGAATCAGAGGTAGAGCCGAGCAGGCTGGACTTCACATGGTTGAAAGGGCCTGGTGATTCAGAGCAGAGAGCGCATTAATACCCCCTATCGTGCGCTCGTTCTGCTTCACTTACTAATACAGAGCAGCTATTTTTGCAAAGCAACCACTTCAATGTATTTTTTATATATATATATAGAACCTATTTTGATGTATCAGTTTCTAGTTTTACATTGTTCACTCGACTGTTTAAAATGCATATTTATCAGCTCATATTTTCACATTTGAGTGAAGCTACAGATCTTTTTATAGCTGGCGTCCCTACCCGTACATACCGTAATTAATGTATGCTGGCATTAATGCAGAGGAACTACAGAAAATGTTCTGCTACTTTGTGCTGAAAAAATGCATTCGGCAGCTTGTGGAAACTTGCATTCATATTCATTTCACATCAACTGCAAGCTTCAGGAGGAAATGTTTCAAAGGCACAGTTTTCTAAGTTTTGGTTTCGAAATTAAGTTCTGCTTTAACTTCTTAATTGCAGTTACACATACTTCCTATTGACCAACACACAGCGTGTGCTATAACAGGACAATTATGTAGAAAAGTCGTGCAGGGAAACAGAAAGCTACAGAGTTTGGAAGAAGTATGGTTTCTTTCATATTCTCACACTCTATGACTAATGAGAAACAAAGCTTTGATAGATTATATCGATTAGGATGAAGTTCATGCAAGGTCATTTTAAAGGCCGCGTTCTGATCACCATGTGACGGCACTGAGTGGTTTTACAGACGCTCGATGTGTCAAGACGAGTATAAGCATACGAGCCTTTCATAATAATTAAGAGCGACGGGCCCACTCGACCTATCCGGAGTGGATCTCTGAGGAGCCGTAATGCTGATTGCTTTGCTCCAAAGTCACGCTCCAAAAACGGCAGCGGGAAAAACACGTTTACCTCAGAGATGATTACAAATGTCTAAAGGCAGCATTTAATAGACAGGCCGAAAATACGCAAAGAAACTATTTAGAAACATTTTTTTTAAGGAAATAAAATGAATCAATGTCTCTAAGTTTCAACATTAGTCCATCCTAGATGCTTGTTTCAATTACAATGAATGGACTCAACACACACTAATCACTCTATAAGCACCTCTTATAATACACACCTTCACTTGTCTGTCGATCCCTGAATACACCCTTAGAATTGGAGCTGTAACCCTCAATTTCATGGACGGATGACGCTCTCCTCATGCTGCTGATGCTGCCTCTGGGAAAGGTGTTCGACAGGGAGGTAGATGACTGGTGTGGCTCGGTCTGGTACAGCTTCTCCCAGGGGAGTTTAGGCGATGAATGGTCAAGCGGTTCAGGACCAATACTAGCCTGGGAAGAGTGGCGGCTCGAGCCAATGAGGGCGTGCGTGTCGTTGGCCTCAATGGGGCTGCAAATGCTCTTGGTAGGAGAGGGGAAGCTCTCCATGGCCACTGAGTTGGCGTCCTCTCTGGGGGAGTCCACCATCACAGCGTCCGGGTCCTCTTGTGGAAGAGACTGCTTGTTGGTGTTCATTAGGCTCAGGGCAGCCTGGCGGAAGCGGAAGAATCTACTCCTCCCTGAAAATTTGGGAAGACGGTAAAGAGAGATATCAGTGTGCAGCAGCAGTATTCTCCCAGGAGCTTCGCCTTGCTTTCTTACATAATGACCCTTTAATTTCGGGATAGCAGAACAGCAGACTTCAGCTTTAAAAATATTAGATGGTTTTCATTAACTGAAAAGCAGCACTCTTTTCCCTCAATATAGAATTTTGTTTATGTAAACTGGCTGCATAATTTGCACCACTTGCATTGTCTATGTTATTCTACAGTGCAGGTTTTTCCACTGACATCAGCAGTAATGGTAAAGTTGCAGTTCAGAAAACAAAAAGACAATATGAAGAAAGTCAACTTTTCTTGATGCTGATTCAACGTAAAGGTAATGAAATGAGGAGCTGATTTCTACATGATTGCTTTTCTTATTAATCTGTTAGTTTGATCATTTTTCATGAGCGAACGGGGCACACACCATCGCACACCAACACTGAACAGACAGAACTTTCATCCTTAAGTCGGCATAAAAAAATAAACTACACAAAAATTTGAAAAAAATTGAAAAAAAAAAAAAAAAAAAAAAACAGGAGGCAAACACACTTGTGAGAAGCAAACGTTAATGACCCTTCAGTACCGAGTGTGAGTTTTGTCTCATTAACAATGGAGAGACAGTGAAAGCGAACCCTGTCTCACTTGTGAGGCGCCCGTCCCTCAGCACCCTCCTTGCATAACATCAGCGCCATCTGTTTCCATTCCCCGGCCGAATGTGCTGATGTTACAACTACAGCCACTTACAATAGAGGTTTGACACTCAACAAGTTTCCTGCGGAGGAACCTCATGACATTACGAGCCAGGAGACATGAACAACCTCACTGTCTTCCTTCTGCATGGGGGCTGGCATCTGGACGGAAAAAATGCTTGTGACTATTATGTAATACATATAGGGCATACATCAGCAGTGAAAAAGCTAAATATATGTGAAAAGGAGTATTGTTTTTTTTTTAACACAATGGGCTGGATCTATGACAGCTGTACATGTATTAATATGGCTGGAAACTTGATATTGCACACACACACACACATACACACACACGTGGAAGCAGATTTATTAAAAGGGGCAGAAGTCTGACAGATGTGTGAAATAATAAATGCTATCCATTTAGTGCATTTGCCTTAATGAATATGGAATATAGGATATGAGAAGATGTTCTGTTAATAAATTTATGCATAATGTGGTAGTTTGGGATGATTATGCTGGTATCAGCACTATATGAATAAAAATGTATTGAATTGATTTATGAGGAGGTCTGTTTAAAGTGCTAATCGGCATTTCCTCAACTGGCTCGCAAAAGCTTTTGTTTACAGATTTTATTCTAAGATATTTTCTGTGATGTACCCTGTTGACTGACCGTATCCTATATTACACTTTGCTTTTCCCAAATACATAATCATTTGCTGCAATGATCCTTTATATTGGACGACTTCCCCCGCCTACACATCTACCTCCATGTCATTCGTGGTAAAACACCACATCACCTATGAAAAGTACAACCTTTAAAAACTGGAATAGGAAAGAATATAAGGTCAGAGAGTCAGCAATGCAAGTAAAGTAGCTCTGATGACCAAGCCACAACCTCCGCCTCCCTGGGGGATCCCGCAGTGTTCCCAGGCCAGAAAGCCAGCATAATCCTCCCGTGTAATCTGGCTCTGTCCAACAGTTTCCTCTCTTGGGAGCATTCAGAGCACATTCCCGTGCACCTTTATCCACGAAGAACATTATTCAAGATGGCGAGATACATTCAGTTCTACCTGACGAATCCAGATTATCTGTGTGCTCCTTTCACATTCTTTCTGGCAGAGCAACAAGGTTGGAGTGAAGCTTCACAAGAGAAATCTAGTGAGGATGTAAACAACATCGGGAGGTGGTGCAGTTCTCGGGCCAAGCTGTTGTCAAAAGCAGAGGAAAATTGATCATACTGCCCGTTTTATTGCCGCGGCTCATTCAGCTGGCTTCATCAGCTGTATTGACTTGTAGGTCGACTAAACCCTCAAACTGCGATTATGTTTGACAGCAATTGACACCGGCTACTCATCATTTCATCAAATGAGCCTAGAAGACAACGTAAAATTGTTTCCCATACCGGGCCATATTAACATTAATCACTGGTCTCGATGCTACTGCCAGAACCGGACCGGGCCTCAGCTCACACTGCTGTTCTCACATCTTTTCAGAGCTGCTCTCATTTCGGTTCACACCTCAAGTGGTGGCGATGCGACTCGCACGCCGCTCATGTGATCTTAACAAGTCATGTTTTTGGCCCTAATGATTCTCATGTGACACTAAAGTGTGAATCTTCCAAAGAGGCTCACCTTACAGTGACTCACCATTACTGAACGTGTTCAGAGACGCTATAATTCTCTATTTTGGGTACGATAAAGAACATTTCTGAACAGAAGTGTGATTTCATTAAAACGGTGATGTTAAAAACGTGCATGTTTCTTCGAGTCTCTAACAGCCTTGTTGGGGTTCTTCATTGAAATTATTGCTTTTGTTTGACAAAAATAACCTCTACTCATGAAGGGCTTCAACGACACTTCAAAAATAGTGTTCACACATCAGAAACCGCTTTTCCATTCCAGCTATATTTTGCCTTTCGAGTAACGTTAACTGTGGATCCAGCTTTGTTTTACCTCAGAGCGACTGCATGCAGCCAGTTCTACATACTGTAGGCTACTGTATTTTAGGCTGAAATACAATATTTATCTGTGTTTTGGTGGAGTCTTGAGGAACTACAGGCAAATGGTAGCTTTTTAGTGTGAAGATGGGTGAAAAAGCATTCAGCCTCTACATGTTTTCTTGAAATTTTAGCTTCACATCAAAATGTGTAATGATTGAAATTTCACATGGTGCTAAAAAAAAAAAAAAAAAAAGGTAAAAAAGGCAAAATATTGAGCAGGAAATTCCCAGGAGCTGTTGCTGGTGATACAGGCACTGCAGTGGATTCTTAGGAGTGGAAAGAATCCGTCTGTGCATGAATTTAAATGCAGCATCCTCATCACCGAACAGGTGTGGACTCAAATGCAGTGACAGGTCTAAAGCAGAAACTCCTATAACAGGAACGCAGGAGTCAGGAACACAGACAACAATGAACAGACAACACACACGAGCAACCAACAGCAGGGTTTAAGCAGGGGAAGGCACAGGTGCAGCACATGAGGTTAATCAACATGAGGAGAAAGACCATTGGACAATTGGAAACACTGGGTTATTAGAAACACTTAAGTTGTTAAAATGACAGATAAAAAACACAACTGGTGGACGTCACTCAATCACCACATTGTTAAAGTCTGCCACGTTCTTCGTGACACCCGAGTAAAACCTCTGGAGTCACTGAAGCAAAGCATTTAATACATCAGCACATGTCAAGTTGGAATAACTCGGGTTAAAAAAAGCATGAGAGGCAGAAATCACAGAGAAGAAAGTGATTTCTGGAGGTGAATTGTTATGAAATACACTGTATGATATGCATTTGGTTGGAGGATGAACTGTAAAAAGCCGGGCCGTGTATCCCTGCTGAGTAATTTGTAACTACTGTCTCTGCTTGTGTGCCTTGAAGGCATGCAGAATTTAGAGAAGAGTGTATTCTAAATGGCAGCCTGGGGAAAGAGGGATTACTTTCTGCAAGGCTGAGCATTGTGCGAGTTGACACCTGCCAGCTTATAACCTGCTGTCAGCAACGGATCATAATTAGCCCCCTCTATGTCCAAAAAAAAAAAAAAAAAAAAAAACACCTTTTCAAGGCTGCTACAGTGAAATAGTCGGTCTAGGCTACGAGGAAATGTTCTCCATGATCATTATAAAAGATAAAGTTCTTTTCTGAAAGCAGCAACCCTTTTTCCTCCGACCAAAAGACAGTTCTGTCACTCTTCTTCATTGGTTTAAAAGCCTGGAAGACATTTTTTTACACCACAGTTATGGTGTAAATCAGTGGTTTTCAAAGTGTGTGAGCTCACATCGAATTGTGTCTCCTAACCCACATTCTAAGATATTATTGTCAAAGACTGAACTGTCCTAATTAAATGCTTTAGATTTGAAATATCTATTATAATAAGTGATGGCCTCATGGAAGAAACTAATGACCTCAACCCTGGAATAGTTCCAATGTGATGCGCCATAAACCCCCTCAATGCTTTCTAAGAATGGCCTCCTGAAATAATTACTGGAAGGATCCTAATATTGAAGTCTGGCAAAGTTTTTTTTTTTATTATTCATGGAAGTTTGCCGCCATTTGCAGTAAAATCAGTTTGAAAAATGTGTGTTCCTTTCAAACATCCACACTCCTCATATCTCCATCTATCACCATCTATCATCTCCATCTGCACACATGGAGAAATAGCAATTTCAACGACGACATCTATGAATAATAAAATGCGACTGAAAGCGGCTTTGATACAAAAAAAAAAAGATTGACAAAAACACAGCGTGGAGATCGCACTTTACTGGAGTGCGGTGACTTCAGGGCTGCTCAAAGACAAAGACAATGCTCAGGTCATAGTTTAAGTGTGGTGTGTGCGTGCAGTCAAGACTCTTTGTCTTTTTGACTCATCTAATCTAAAGTCACATCTTGTGTTTATCTGTCTCATTTACCCACAGGTTCCCTCGCTGAAGCGCTGTCACAAGCAATCAACTCTGATTAGCAATGTTTGCAACACAGGGGCTCACGTGCACACAGCGTGCACGCACGCACACACGCACACACACTTACGAGCACACGCGGTACACCACAAGCCGAATGTCAGTGCCCTGGAGGAAATCATACTGAGTGAAGTGGATAGCTGAGCTCCGGTCAGAGAGGAGATGCAGAGCGCCTCCAATCACTGAGGAGCACGGATGTCTCATAGACATTTACACCTCCTGACACACATCCAAGTAAAAAAAAAAAAAAAAAAAAGGGAAATGGGGTATATACTGTTCTCCCGAAACACTTTCGACATACAGAAATAATTAAACATTTTAAAGAAGACAACGTTACATAACGCCATCGTGCATGCACACAGTGTACTTCAATGCTGTACATGTAAACTGTATTGTACCAGCATCATGAATAATGCATTTTCTTTTTTTTTTTTTTTTTTCCTATTTCTGAGAAATAGAAGCAAGCAACATGTTTGGAAGCTGCAGTGTTCATGACAGGAAGCAAAATCTCCAGTGCTTAATTAGTGTCTGCCTGATGTAGAAGGCCATTATCTCAATTCCAGCCATCTAATGCTGGCCGCTGTCAAAGAAGTGGTGGGGGGGTTGGGGGGGGAATCTTTGAATAGTGCGACTTGTGCGCCATGTGCATGTCCAATTACAAAAAAAACCTATGGTATACATGTCAGTGTTTTTTTTTTCAGCTAATGAAATTATTGCACGCAAGACATGCTGACATGACATTTGGTGGCCAACAAGGACAAGTGTAGCCCCCGCCGCACCGCCTCTTCTGCCCTCTCAAAATAAAAGACGTGTTTTGGCATCGACTTTGCGGCAGGAAGTCCAATACTCACTTTGATCCGACTTTGTCGGGGACGTCGGGCTTATCTTCTCGGCGGAGTTGTCGCTTCCGTCGTCCACAACGTAGTCGAAATTCAAGATAAACATCATCACCACGCCCTCTTCATTCTTCACCGGGATCACGTGGATGTTGCACTGAAAGTCGGACCCTGGAAAAGACGCAGAGTTGTGAGCGGCCAGAAAAAGCTGCACAACCGCGCAACGTCCTTCTGCTTATCATCTCTGAAAAGGTTAACAGTCTGTGTGACGGCGGTGTATCAGGGAGCACTATCAGCATCAGATAAGCCGGCACTGAGGCCGTTATTTGGGATGTTAATTAAAAAAAGGAAGAAGACTCAAACACTTTCCTCTGATTTCGCATGAATGCTGAAAAAACTGAGGCGAAGCTAAACGATTTAAAGGTCAGCGCTTGCATGTCAGAACAAATAAAACAGGCGAGATAAAATAAGTATGCCTGGAGGTTGAATAACTTTGTGCGCGTGTGTGTTCGTGTGTGTTGCGTGCCCGCTTGTGCCATATTCCATGTGTATTCTAATGAGCAGCATGTCGTATAAAAAATGACTAGGCCGGCCGGCCGACGCTGTTGAGCCACGGTCTGGTCTAGTGTGGACGGCGCGGTCAAATAGAGCGTGCAGCGCCGATCGGAGCCGGTTTGAGAGGCCGTGTCGGAAAAACCGCTAAAAATCAGCTCTGTGGAGACCGCTGGAGCAGAAACTCGGGAAAATAACAATTCCTCAACTGCACTGGTTTATAGCTGTGTTAGCAAAAGCTAGTGATGCCCACAGGCGCTCGCTGCCCGCCAATAAAAGTCTCCCCGCTGGACTCCAAACTACAGAGCCGCCACTGCGCAGCACAGGTGACAAACTGTATCAGTGACCATCTC
Organism: Salarias fasciatus; assembly: GCF_902148845.1. Lineage (NCBI taxonomy): Eukaryota > Metazoa > Chordata > Actinopteri > Blenniiformes > Blenniidae > Salarias > Salarias fasciatus. The sequence continues at coordinate 22,358,412 of NC_043760.1, forward strand.
CAGTAGGACAGCCGCGACAGCATTTTCTCAAACTTTTCTGACTTATAAACATTTTTTTTTTTTCACACCTACATTTCCTTAAATCTCATGAAAAAAAAAAAAAAAAAAAATCTTCATCTTTGTGTCTGTGTGCAGGTCTGTGGTTCCGTCTGGCTCGCCGCGCCGCTGCTACTCACAGAGGACACATATTACCAGTGTTCACTATAATCTCCTCAGGGCTCACAGACACCCTGCCAGCAGCATTCATTAGCAGGAGACTCGCTGTCTAACTAAATATAACAAGCTCGGTCTGCTTCGACATGCCAGAGTTCTGTTGGAAGGATTTCTGCATCAAAAACTCCCAGAAGTGATGTTGGACCATCGCCACTGATAATATAATCATGTGATTTCAATAGGGTGGAAAAACAAGCAAATGATCAGGATTTGAGAACAGGTAGGATTTGATTTGTCGAGGGAACTGACGAGATTTGAAAAAGAAAAAGAAAGATACTGTTACAGAGAGCTGCATGTGAAGGATGCAGATAATAAGACCAGCAGGTGCAGACTACATCCTCATCCTCCCCGGCGTCAAGCTGCCTGGTTATGTTTCACTGTAAAGTAGGAGAGAGGTGCTTAGAGAGCAGAGGGAATGTCAGTCCTTCACCACAAAATCCCCTTTTCATAAAAAGCACTTTCCTGCGTTTCCCAGAAATCCTTCACCTAATTTTACGCCGTCCCTTCGGTAAAAGGGAACGTTTTATGGCGCTGACTTTGATCTGACTGATTAAACGCCGCGCTTATCACAGGGAGGAAGCAAAGGAAGTGAATGACATGAGTTATTATGAATCAACCTCAATCTATTTAGGTTTTTTTCTTTGATAAATCCTGAATAAATGAGAATAGTTCTTTATGAAGCCTCACTTTGGTTCCTGGAAAAATAGTGATTCTGATATTTCTTTTTTTATGAATTACTCTAAAATACTCCAAAAGAATGAGATTATGTTCAAGCCAAATTATTTCCAAGTTCATATGGCCGGGTAAGTTTATCATACTGTGTTTATAGACTCACGCCACAGCACTTCACAGACATGCACAAAAGTACAAATAAAAGCTCCCTGACATGAAGGAAAGATCCGCATTGCTATAGTCTACTTAAAAGAACTTCAACAATAGCATAAAGTGATGCGCAAATGATTTTTTTTATGCCTGAAAATAAACAAGAGTATCCACACCAGGGATGCACACAACCAAATGAATGAACATCTTCCCCAATAAATGGTGGGAAAGAAAAATACAAGTTAGCTGTGTCAGAAAAAACAATCACAATCACTGAACAATCCACACTCAACTCAAGAAAACACATCCAAACCAGGTATTGCAGTATGTTCGATACTGAATACAAAATGCTAATTTCTTTTTTAAGGCTAATCTTGCGTCCTATTTATTTTTGCACACCAAGTCCAATTATATTTGCAGAACTTCACCCACACTATCGGCAGCGGTCTTCTGTTTCAGGTTTCTCACACGGATATGGAAAAGTAATATGGGGTAAGCGTTGGCACGTTTCTGGAAATGAAACGAGGAAGCTTCTGAGGCCAATTATGGGAAGAAAATGGAGGAAGTCTGCATACAAGCTTTAAGTTTCACAGTGCAAATATTTATGTAGGAGTAATTCATGCCACTGAGCCCTTCTGCATTGTTAAGAAAAAACTAAAATATGACTCAAATTCATAAAACGTTCAGATTTTAGAACATGAGACTGAAAAGAATGTCCAGGACTGCAACAATATGACCTCAAATTTTTAGGAATGAAAAAAACAAAAAAAAAGGTTTAAATTTACTTGACCTTTATTAGGCGGTTGTGCAAGCGCTCCAAAGGACAGTCACGGGAAGAGAGCAGGGTAATAACATGCGGCAAAGTTACGACTCGTCAGGAGGCAAACCAGCGACTCAGCAGCTGAGGGCATTACACCGGCGTGTGATGCACCCTAACCACTTAGCCATCAGTTCACCCGGTGATCTAAGCCCCTCTGAGTACAGCAATGAACTGTCCATTAAATATGAATCACTTAAGTTCGCTACAGCAGTGAGTATATAAATTAAAAATAGTTTTTCTTTTTCCTTTTTTTTTTTTTTGGTTTTAATCAGAGCATCTGGGTTTCCCTGCCACAAACCTGCATGATGTTTACATAGTAGTGTGCGGTTTTCACTTGGCTGATTAAACTTTTATGGAACTTTCATACATCAGTTAAAATCGAGGGCGTCAGTCTCTTTCCATTTCCACATGCGGCCGCACTGAACCTCAATTCCATAAAGAGCAAGCACAAAATGTGACGCGTCGTCTCAGTGTCAAGGAGTACATTTTTCTATACATACAGATGTTCTAAATATGCTTAATGCACTTTGCACAACACATATGGCAACTATCTTTTTTAAGTGTGCTTTGAAATCCTCTTTGCTGCAGTAATTCTCTTCAGACTTATGTTGGCAAAAGCTTGTCCGATGCAGATCTCTGCATCCTTCAGCGTGCATGTTTCACACAAACGCTCACATTTATATAATATTGTTAGTAATAAGGTTACCCGCGTTCATCTTGCTGTAATTACTTCAAGGTTTCAGTTTCGTGTTTATTGATCTGTTCGTTTGATTCAAATAAATTCCAGATCAACTAAACATCTATTCTACTGATGCCATGAAGCCACTTGTCTGGTTTTTCTTTGAATCAGTGTTGCTGTTTTGGTGAATGGAAGGTGCTGCGTTGCAATGTTGGTGCTCCAAGTTTGTTGCACTGAATATATATCTTTATGGGATTAAATGAAATTGTTCTGGAATGTTTCTGGAATGTTTGATTGTTTTTGTGGAGTTGGACAGCTGGGTGTTCCTCGGCTCCATTAGAGGAGAGATGTAGATCACCTGTAAGCCGATCGGAGCCTCGATTGATTTGCCAGCCAATCAGAGGCATTTGGGACAAAAGAATAATGAGAGACTGTTTGTGAGGGTTTTCCTTTTTGTCGTTGCGGCGGCTGTGAGAGGAGGGCAGCTGTTTATTTTTCACATTATCGCTGTTGTTAAGTGAATGAAAGAATTTATTCTTCACTTTTGTTTCTGAATAATCCAAAATTGGGCGATTTCCACTCACACGCCAGTGTAGCAATTGAAAAATAAACTCGATTTTTTTAACGCAATATAAAATCATCCCTTTGACCGGATCGGCCGCTCTCCAGTTCTGCACCACAGGCCACATGTTTGACACTTGTGGTCTGATCAGCTTCAACATCGCATACATCAGAGCTATGGAATGAAGAGCCATCAGCTGATGTTCGAGCAGTGATACTCAACCCTCTGACAAACATCCGGGTCTCAAAAGCGATTTTTACCAGCCTTTAAATCAACTCATTGATAGTTTTATGCTTGTTCGACCCAGCAGAACAACAACAGCTTGAAACCATTTGTGCTTTTATAATAACGGAGTCTCCTGACACTGAGTCAGAACGTCCAACAGACTGGCAGGTTCCAGCTCACTGGGACAGAACAGTTTGATTTAGACTCACCAATCAGGCCAGAATGCACTTTATTTGAAATGTTAAAGTGAACCGTTACCTCTCAAAAATGCACAAAACATGCAAACTCCACACTGACAGGCCTTCAAACCCAACCTGGACTTGAATCTGGGAGCTTCATGCTTTGAGAAAAGACTGTTAACCACGTTCATTGCACACAAAAGTGACATTGATGTTTGAGTTATGTAAAAACAAAGAAAGGAAAAGATAGAAATCAAAACAACTGTTATGAAACAAATGAGAGATATGATCTTTGCTTTCATGATGTCTTGGAAGACAGAACAAATTTCTGAGTAAATTGTGACCTGTATTTTTTTTTGTGTTGTTGCATGTGTGCATTGATTGAATTATACTCTTAAGGAGAAAAAAATGATTTATTCATGTAATGATCGTTAACATTTTCCAACTTTGTATACGGCCACACTTGTCTTTTCTTTTTGCAGGATGAAAAGCAGAAACAAAAAAAAAAAAAAAAATACACATGACGATCGGGCATATGAGATGGAAGACAATATTAATTATGAATAGCAGCGGCGATGTGATGTACATTCCACAGAAGACACGTGCGGAAACGAGACGGTTCATTCAGCAGAAATATTTCTGGGCAGCAGTTTACCTTAACAGATGGGGAAACAATGGTGATGCTGAAAGGCTAAGCTGTGGGGGTCCCTTCTCATCTGGCCTCCTGCTGAATGTCACCTCGACCAAAATGGATCAAAGGGAGGCTTCTTCTCAATCTCACACTGAGCCGAGGCAGAGCAGAGAGTCTGAAATATGATCTGATAATTCCTTCCTTAACAGCTTTGGCACTTCTACGTATATGCTCACAGCGCTCAAGGGCCGGCCGACAATAAGGTTTTGTTGGTAGAACAGGGAGGGCTTTTCACTTCTTTACCTAAAACGGTGGCAGCGAGCCATGTGATCAGCAGAGTCACTCATGACTTGAAGGATGGCGGCCGCAGCCATTGATTGAGAACAACTGCGTTATTCATCTTCGTTTCGGATTCCAGCAAAGGCCATGGAGTCCACTGAGAGTAAATTGGGGTTCTGACTGTTGGAAGTGCCCAGGGCTGATTTTCTTTCCTTTTTTTTTTTTTTGGCTTCCTCAAAATATCCTCAGGACAACAACTTTTACAGTTTATTCTCTAATTATTCATGCTGAGAGGAAAAACAGCAGTGTGATGCTTTTGCACCAACTGTTTATTATTAATGAAGATTTAGACTCAACTCTTAGAGTCATCAGTCTGCACCAAATGTACCAATCAAGTTTGCATTTAAACATGATCTCCAGTAATAATAATAATAATAATAATAAAGGATAAATGCAGAATTACTGTATTTTCTACAACTGAGACCCCTGGTGAGAAACAGATTGCCTTGGCAGACATGGCTTCTCAGCTGACGCGCCATCGATTAGAGGCTACGTAATTTCCTTTGAAGGATCTGTGAGGCATGCTTTCAGACTTCAAGTCTTCTACAGCAGGAATTACACAATGACAACAAACATATTTCTCCACAAATTATGATTCATACGGCCGTTTAAGTAGCTTTGAATAACATCCAGTAACCATCATATGATCAAAGATCGCATCTAATCCCAATTCCTGAAACATCTAGTTTCCCGGTTGCAGTAGATTTACTGGGGTCACGCAAACATCTTCCACTGCATCGTCTCACATCAACATCTGCACAGATGTGAGGAATTCAGTTATCTAACCTGAGAAGTGTTTGATGAGGCTATTTATCTGTCTCTGCTTGCATGACTGTATATATTCTTTCAGCAGGTATAAACTTTTATGTTTTAACCGTCTTCATGAGACAAACAGAGCGACATTAAGAATGTGAAAATGCATATTCTATTGCTTCCAAAAAGAGTTTGGACCGTGATGTTGCTTTGTCTTTGTTCAGCAACTCAGAGAGATTCATAATGAAACCATCAAGATCTGCTTGAAGTCGACACTTTTAACTTCAATTCAAGGGATTTAACAACAATAAAAAAAAAACCCTCACCACAATAATTGTTTGGGAATGCCAGCCTTTTTTCTCATTGTCCTAATTATTCCATTTTCACAGACTCAAAAAAATAATTTGCTTTCTACTGCCAGGTCCAGCGTGTTTTCTATCTCTCACTAGTTCTTAACTAATGAAAGAGATAAAACTGTCAAGTTTTCATTTGGTAGCTGTTAACTTTCAAAGTCCTTACAAAGCCAAATTAGATTTTTTTTCCTTAAAATTATATGTTCCACAATTATAATGTAATAAATTTACACAAAAAGACTATGGCATATGTACTGTAGGACTAAATTCTAATGTTTCTGGTTTGTTTTATGATTTCTGTGAGTGTGTGGGGGGAGGGTGTGTGTGTTTGGGTGGGTGGGGGGAATAGAAACATGCATTTGAGATGAACAGGTCAGCGTGAATTGTCTGAAAGTGTGTGTGTGTGTGTGTGTGTGTGTGTGTGTGTGTGTGTGATTGTCTGTCTGATCTGTGATGGGGATCTCTCCTCTCCAGTGCTACTCCAGCCGCTTGTCGGATGAAGCGATACAGAGACAAGAGATGGATGAAGAGATTTTTGGGGGCAAATCTAAAACAGCCGTGTGCTGTGGCCATGTTCTGAAAGAGAGTACCGAGGGCCTGATGTATCAGGCTCAAGAAACAGAAAAGATTCATACATTCAGAAAAGGTTAAGAGAACTAAGAAAGTCCTGAAATTAGTGTTGAACCAGCTGAGGAAATTCCTCTCAGACACAAAAACAGACATAATCTAAAACCACACAACCATATTCTGATGCTCTGAATTATGAATTACATTTTGCATCCTAAATGATTCCTTCATGTAAACATACATTTTATGAGAAAAGACAAATGCACTAAATCATCAGTATGTATTACTTTGATCCCCGGTGCAACACTTTAGTAGATCAGCCAACACGTCCGTGCACGCAACGCAAAGTGTGTCTGTTTTTACACACGAAAACTTCACCTTCAGCATTAATGATTCACAGAAAACATATGAAACAAGTTACATTGGCTACACCTATTATAACTTATTTAGATGCTTCTCCTCAGCAAGTAAATGTGTAAGATGCCTCTGCAGCGAAGACTTTACTCTGTTTAGCACAAGTAACTTTCATCAGAAAACAGGGATTCATGGATCATCTGTTTCTGCAGCTGAATGGGACAAGGATTTTAATTCCTGCTGATCTGATAACACCTGCTCTAAATCCTGTTACTTTAATTTACTGTTTGTAGACAATGTAAATATATACTGATGAATTTCTTCAATTCTTTTCTTTATCTAGTGGATATTGGCATTTGGGATGCTTCAACTTTAGCAACCACCACTGCGGGTAAGGAGCATTCGATGAATAAATGGGGAAGATTTTTTTAATCTCTCCACCTTTGATCAGTTGTCAGTCGTTGGACATATTTCGAAGTAGTGATGCAAATATTATTGACTAATATATATATAATATTGTATGTAATTTTGCCACTTCCACAAACGGGTAGTAATGCAAAAAGCAACGCAGGCTCACTGTAGAGCTGTGTTCAGATCTACAGGACCTTCATCCAAAGCTGGTGACCAAACAGCTCAATTTTCCTGCTGTATTTTAGTCAGCTCTAATGTATGTGTTACCACTGCAGGAGACATAATGGATGCTGCAAGTGGAAAGTAAAGGAAGGAGAAATCAGTGAAACTGTCCTATTAGTATTATCATCAGTATCCCTTATAGGTAAATACTACATTATAACACCAAGATGCAAACCACCATTCCACTCAGCAGAACAGAAATCCAGACCAAATTCTGCTCGTGGCCATATAAAAAGATCTGCTCAGTCAGGAACTTGGCATTTTGGACAGATGAAACCCAGATTAACTATCACCAGAGTGATGGGAACAGAAGCTGGTGGAGAATGAAGGGTTCAAAAAAAGCTCACTTCATCATTTGTCAGAGACGGAGAGAGGCAGAGTTATGGAATAGAATGTATGGCTGCCAATGGAAGTGGGTCACTGGTTGGTACTGATGAAGTGACTGCTGACAGAAGTAACAGGGAGAAAATGTGAAGTGTATGGAGCTACTCTTCCTCCTCCTCCTCCTCCTCAGCTCCGATCAAATGCAGAAGAACTGAAAGGACGGAGCTCCAGAATACAAACGAATGATGACCCCAAAAAAATAAGACAGTAGCCTGAGAACTTCTTAAGGAGAAGACATGAGTTGCATTTATATGGTGGATTCAGTCATCTGACCGCTTTTCACCTACTCAAGTCCAAACTGAAGGCATAAAGATTCACCAACAGGCGTGGAGTGAAGACTGCTGCAGGATGGAACGGCGCAGCAGCTCAGGCGTGGAAGAAATGAGTCGTCGACTGGTTCCAGAGGTCAAGAAGTCATCAATAGACTGAGGCAAAAATATATTTTTTACTTTTGCAATAATCTACATTAATCCTCACAACTTTAGACTTTAAGGACATGATTATATATGCTGCGTTTTCCTTCATGTACATGTGAATTTAATGATCATGCATGTTTAAGTTGCTTTAAATATTTGGAAAAACACTGTGATTGAACATGTTGTCAGAATATTTATGATAATTCCTTCAAATCCTTTTGTGTTTTCCTGTACATTTGCCATCTTACGTTACTGTCCGCCTTCAGCGATGTCTCCGGATGACTCAACCTTCGTCTTTACATTTGCATTATCTCATAAAAATAAGTGTGTACAACTGGAGACTTCAACACAATACAAAGCACAACATTAAACAATTCAGGCATGACCGAAAGCTGCTAGTCACAGTTAACGTCTGCGATAGTGGAGCTGTTAGTACCAGTGAGGGCGCACATGTCCATTCACTCCTCGACCTGTACACACAGTGTTTCCCCGTGTGAGCCAAGAACCGTTATTTACACCTGTTTGAATGAATGGACAGAGTATTAAGAGTAGCTCCCTTTTCATGATGGAAATTTCATTACTGTAGATTCTATTTCCATCATCAATTATTAAAACATCGCTGCTTAATCAAGTGATTCTTGGAACGCTGTTCCAAGACATGTTAATGGATAGTTTACTTTGTTTCTATCAGAGGGGGGGAAAAAAACAAGCTTTTATTACATTTAAATACATTGTCTTACAAATTCATATCAATCTTTAGTAAGAAAAAAAAATCTGGTGCTGTTGAATGTTAAATAATGCTGTTGCTTTGGGTATCTTCCTGCCAATGTACCATCTACAAGTGCAGCTTTTAAACATAGCCCTTCAACTGGTGCCTGGCAGTCAGTCTCGTATAATGAAACCTGACATGTTTCTCTTTTAGGGCTATTATGCTTAAGCCAATACACAACATTACTGGGGCACAGCCCGTCAGGACTGGGGCATGTAGAGAGAGGCCATGCAAGCTAACCCTTTGTTTAGAGTCCTTGGGCCTTGTGGCAATATCTCGCCTCAGCGAGACTGTAAGCCACACAGCCCGGACTAATTTCATCTTCAATCAGTGTCTGCTGAGCCATCAGGGCTAACTAGCAGCTCCGGCTCGAAACAGAACTGTATTTGTGTTCATATTCATCAATTCGTGATACTTCTGATTGTGACCTTTACTTTATTTAAACTTAGCACAGATAAAACCACGTGGAATGTAACAGTAAAGTTTGATTACAGATAAGCAAACATCCACGAAGAAAAATGTGTTTGTCAATGACTTAATATATCTAATGCAGATTAAAACTAGTAGTGTAACAGCTAAGGTCTGCTGGATTCATATTGTGTTAACAGGCAGCAACACTGGCGTACATTCATTATAATAATGCACAACATTGTCAGTAATGAGGTACTATGATAGCATGTTCATGGTATTTAATCCACGCTGCAGTTTGATACGTCTGCTTGGACAAGCTGACTCCAATCCAGCAGCTGAAACCAGATGAGAAAAACACTCTTCACCTCATACAGCGAGACACCAAAGACGGCTGAGCGTGATGAAAAATGGATGTGCTCTTTTGGAGCCCGGCCCTGCAGCACACCTTGTGTACCGCCGGCACTCTGTGTCCCCTGCTCCCTCTCTCCTTTACCGCCGTACCCTCGGCGGGGGTTGTATGGCCCCTCGGTCCCCTCGGTGGGGAGTCACCTATGAAACCCTGCACCCACGCATACCACATGTCTCAGATCATTCAGTACGGCTAGCTAAGCTGCTGCTGTTATGTAGCCATTATCCATTTAACTTCTCTCTGCTCCATGGTGTCAGCTTCCTTTTGTTAAGACTCATTCAGGTACAAAGTATTATTACACCCCTTGGAATAGGATAGCCTCACAAAGCCAGCTAAGGGAAAGCATTTATCTCATTGATTATGTATCGCAGCTGGAAGACGGCGGCGTGTGTGGTATCTCCTCTCGCAGCCCGTCTTGGCTGTTCGCATACAAGAGAACCACCAAAATTAAAAGTGAATGTCCTCGTGCTAAAGGCCTTTGCTGTGCTCCCATGGCCGCCATTGTTCCACTACTTTTAATTTCCAAGCATACACATAAGCTGCTTAACTTTTCCCTTTTTAGTGAAAAGAGCCAAAGCTTTGTTGCTCCCGATGTCACACGGCTCCCTGAAAATCCAAATCTTACTTTTTCAAGATTCCCGGCTGTCTGGTTGTTGACGGAGGAGGAAAACAAACAACACCCTGTCACACTTCAGTTCCCCGAGACGCCGGGGTTCAAGGTGAATCTTCAGATTGTTTTTGGGTCAGTGTGCAGCCCTTCATCCATTGAGATATTTTCATCTGCTTGAAACTCCAACAGGCATAAACAAGTTGTGATGGGCTGAACCAAAAGGTGAAATATGTGAAATAAAATGTCACTTTTATAAAAAAAAATGTTGTTTCAGTGACCTAAGATGAATAGGTTATACGTAAAGAAAAATCTTACTAAATATCTGTACCAATGTGAAAGCAACAAGAACTAAAAAGCAACTCATCTGAATGAAGGTTTGTTTATTTTATGCGACGTGACGGTTGCTGCTCGGAACACGAAAGAGCTTTAGCACAAAGGATTAGCGGCGATTTGCATTACAACTGATAACTTGAAAATACAGTTAGGAGAAGAGACATGGAATACATCCTCTTCCCACCCATCAACCTCAATTTGTAGACCGTCTTGAATCAATAGGGCCATCGCTCTCAAGGATGGTATGAATCTTTCATCCCCCTATAGCAGAGGGAGCATGTGAATTGTGTCCTCCATACCAGTTTAATGCATTTACTCTGTAAGCTGCTCATTCCCAGTCACCGCACTGTCAGCCCTGACATCTTTATTCATGAGCACACACGCTCACTATAAATTCCTCTGAGGAGTATTAAGAGTTGTGTCTTGAAGCCGTGATGCACACCAGGGAGGATTGTGAAAAGACTGGGAGAAACGATTATACTTGAAGGTTTCTGTGGCTCCCGCCTGCCACGGTTCAGACATTACGGGCCGCGTGATATTTAAATGTTGCGCCGAACATGCATGTGAAATGGGGCAAAAATGGGGAAGACTGCTTGAAGTTGCATCGAATGCCGACAGCCCGTCACAAGTCAAGCTCGCACAATCGGACCCCAGAGGACAATGTGCAATTGTCTTGCAGGTTTCTGCAACAATCTATTTTCGCTGTGCCGCAGCTGGCTCTTGGATGGCTCTTGATTAGCCAAAAACAGGGAAAGAAAGAAAAACACAAGGTTGATGGCTGCTGATGGCAGATTAAACATGTATTCATGGCCTAGAATCTAATCAAACTCACAATTAAAAATTTAAGCCCTGGCTCCTTATGATTAAATAAAATATTACCTCTTTTTTTTCAAGCTTAAGCTCCATATATACAGTATGCGTGTTCATCTTGTGTATATTTTGGAAGTAATTTCAAGGTAGAGGATATAAAAGTAACACACAAACACCCACTGACTGTGATCACTGGTGCACTTTTTTTTTTTGAAAACTGTGCTTTTTAATGCGCGGCTTTACATGAGGAATACCTTTGGACTGACTCGGTGCAGCTATGTCATGCAGACTGTAAAAAGCTCATGCGAGAGCATGGCAGGAGGTGGTCAATCCGGGGATTTATACCACTGAGTGGTAACATCACATTAATTCTCTCTGCCTCGGGATTGCTGTCATCGCTGTGCGCCATTCATGCAAAAAAAGACTGGGACTGATCAAAACCTGAATGACAAACACCAGAGAGCGCTTCATGCGGGGCTGTAACCTATCGCACGCACAACACCTTTCGAAAGGTCACCGGCTTCATTCACTGAAAGCTACTGTACACAATTTGCTCCACGCTCGCATTAAATGCACCACTGAGCTTCAAATGCACATTTTATGTGAAAAGCACAAGTATTTACTGTATGGTAGTGAATGTCACAGGGAAGCAGATTAACTGTCTTTATCCCTTTTTCCCTTGCCGTTAAGAAATCACACAATGATTTGAGATGTGCTGTTTTGTTGTTTATTACATGATGCTTGATAATGATACACAATTGTCCCTTACTGTAAATCTGCAGATGTGAAAAATGTGCGAATAATTCTGGTGTTGCAGTTAATAATGTCAAAATGAGAAAATAATGTAAATACAGAGCCAGTGACTATACTATGTATTCCGTGCATGCAACCGCAAGAAAAACAACACAACCAAAAACTTATTTCATGAGGCAGTAAACACACTGCAGAGAGATAGAAAAAAAAAAGACACTGCATGTAATGCATGAGCGTTTCACTATAGATATGCAGCAACCATTTATTATTCTGAGGATAATCTTTTTTGTTTGACAAATTCTCGTTTCCGACGTATCAAAATGCAAACCCTCCAGATGTATGAAGAGGATCAGAGGTGCCTGTTCAGTTCTACGCAGCACAGGGAAGATCTGAGCATAAATTCAGAGGGAGAGGTAATTTTAGAACTGACAGCGCTGACTGTTTTCTTCTATCAGGGGTAATGTTTGATCTGTACATCATGTAACCGACTCGGGGTGGTTAGTAACCCACTGACAGGCCGCATCATGAGGCGGGTACAGTGAGGAGCTGCAGCAGGTGCTCTCACAGGAGCAACACGTCACAAAAGACGCCTCTCAGCTTACGGGCTCGCTGTGACAGCCACACTCCGGCGCCAGGTCGGTAACTTACCATCCTTGCGGTAGTAGGTGATCTCCACCTTGCGCTCCTCAGAGCCGACCACAGCCTGCGCCACCTGGCTGATGGCCTCTTGGTCCGTCAGGTCGCCGTGCAAAAAGTCACAGGTGCACGGCTTCTGCATGATGTCTGGTCTTGAGAAGCCCGTCATCTCACAGAAGCCGTCGTTGCAGTATATGATCGCACAGTTCTCCACCCGGGCATTGGCTATCACAAATTTCCGGTCTGTGGGGTGAAGGAAAAACACATATTTGCTCAGTGCCAGCCGAGGTTGACCTCATCCACAGTCTTACCAGTGTGCTCCACAGCTTCCCACAACAATCAAGTTGATTAAGTTTTGCTGCCTCAGCCTCATTATTCAGTTGAGAGAATCTAACTAAAGCACTACAGTGAGGTTTGACTTGCGGTTTAAAATAAATGTTTTGTTGGTGGGAACAATTTAAACATAAAATAAACTTAAATTCGCTCAATCTTATTTTCATAACAGTTTTTTTTTTCACTGCATACACTTTGTGGTGTTCTTGTTGCAGGATTTGGACACACTTACTTTGACCCTCGAATTTCCGAATGATCATCCCCAGGAAGGTGTTCTGTGGCGCAACGTGACCTCTTCTCACAGGCATGTTTGAACACGCGCACAAAATCCCCAAGACGTCCAGAAAAAAAGAAAGAAAAGCGCCTTTGCAAGTAGATCCCGAAGTTACAAATGTTGGCTCTGGGTGATGCTCTCTTTACCACGGACCATGCTCGACGCGGACGCACACGCGCACGCACTCCCTCTCTGTCTCTCTCTCTCTCTCTCTCTCGCGCTCTCTTTCCCCTACTTTTAAATGACCTTCCTACTTCGCCGAGGAGTTGTTTATCCCGTCTGTATGCCCGCGCATGTGGATGCCTCCTCGCCGAAACGCGCGGAATCGGGGAGGACCGCTGGATCCGGTTCGCCGAGCATCTCGCGTGGAGGATGGATGCGATCCCTGACGTCCTCTGTCGCGGTGTGTTGGGAGCGCAGCGCAGCGCGCGCGCCGTGGACACTGGTTAATGCGCCGACGGGAGTGACGTCGCTCCTCCCGGCGGGCTCGGCTCGGCTCGGCTCGGCTCAGCGCCCCTCCGCCTCCGGTACGGACGAGTCCGACCGATCATGAGGGCGAAAACATTCCCCCCGCAGAAGAGATACGCATCGTAAAACAGGCCGAAATCGCATTATCCTCACTTATTTTGGAGAAGAAAGATGACTCTATTACTTGAGATGGTCGCATGATGCAATGAATGCCTTGTCCTTTCGCCAGAATTAGGGAAATATTTGCGCACGAACCCTCGTCAGTTGGCACAGCAACTCATGACTGGTAACTTAGATGTGTGCATTAAAAGAAAAAAGAAAAGAAAAACTTGCAAAGTTCAAGTCTGACACTTTTCCTCAAGCATTGCATGTTTAACAGGAGTGTCAATTATTTCACCAAGGGACAAAGAAGGATGTAACAAACCTCCAAACTACTCCAAGAGTGGAGCCGATAAGCTACAATAGCATCCAAATCCCAGATTCCAAGTTACACAGAGAGATATTAAAGATGGATGGAAAAAGGTCATAACTCAACTTTGGAGAGCATCGCTGAACCAAAGAACCTAAGAACACTTCCAGCCAATCGATCAGTGATGCAGCAGGGAAGAATGTACGATAAAGTCTGCAGAAATCCACTTGTTCTTTTTCCATATTAGTCTTGGAGGGATAAAAAAAAAAGCCCTCAATAGCAGGTATGCTTATAGATCGCACTTTCTTTTTTGTTTTCTTGTGAAACCCTCAGCGTGTTCATAATAGATTTGATTGCATTGAAAGTTTTCTGGTTTTACTTTCCACTAAAAATGCAGGAAGGCATTGGAGTTGCTGGCATTTGGAGGTTATTATGACTGAGCTGAAATGGGGCCGTGTGCGGCCCCTGAAATAAGACTTTATCACCCCTGTTCTATAGTCCACCGCTTCACCTGACTTATTGTCATGGGGGCTGGAGCCGATCCCAGCTGACTATGGGTAAAAAGCAGGGTACACCTTGAACAGGTCGTCAGTCTTTTACAGAGAGAGATGGGCAGCCACACACACACACACACACACACACTCACATCCCCACCTTCACTCAATTTAGGGATGGCAAATTGCCTAATGTGCATTTTTTTTTTAAAGGAGAACTAAACCCAGAGCAAACTGTAGTGCGGATAGGGAGAACATGCAAACTCCCCATAGAAAGCACCCCGAGACTGGACTGAAACAGAAGATCATTGGCAGCAAACACACCACCTTACAGCCTGATCATGATTTAGAAACTTGGCTAAAACTGCACTGTAATTTGTACTAAAACAAGAGTAATCTGTGAGTAAATCCACATGTTCACATCTTTTAAATTTGTAACAAAGAGATAGAAACATGAGCTTAAGAGCAGAATTGGTACTGCAGTGAGAGAAAAACAGCGATTTTCTTTTCTGAGCTTGCTCACTAACTGCGTCAATACATTTTGTAGAACAGGTGTGAAAACTACAGTTTAATATTATGTGGGTGTTGTGTTGCTGTGTTAATATTTTTTTTTATTGGTGAGTCACATCAGCTAATTTTGTTACTGTAACATGGCCAGGACAGCTTGTACGGGGTATCGGGGACTTTTCAGTGTTTTCAGGCATGCGACTACCAGTTCCTCCCAAAGTTTCTCTCCGTGATGCTAAAAAGGATAATAGAATCAGGTCAGAGGAGAAATCTGGACACGGTGCATGTTGGTGTGCTCAGTCGGTGGATTGCATGGTGGCAGTTTGACGCATGGACAGCCAAGGTTAAGAGAGCAGGACCGAACACTGCAGTTAGCGCGTCCCAGTGGAGCCTGGAGAGGTATTCACACACTTCAAACACGTGAGAAGCAATAGTCAAGGTCATACATTCTAATCATATAACAACCTTCCTAATAAATGTGGAAAAAGAAAACCATTAAAAATGATTGTTTTCATACTCTTCATGTAAAGTCTTTGGTTGAAGTGGGAAAAGTACAGTGGGTAGGTGCAGGCAGCATCATCTGGGGAAACGTTTGTGTGCAGGTGCAGCAGCTAAGACATATGAGGACAAACCCACTTTACTGGTTCTCAGCATTCACTTCATTAATGCATCCTTGTTTTACATCAACTCTGTGCAGCTTCACACTTTCATGTTCTTGGCTTGTGGAAAGAACATCGGTAAAGAAAGATTGCTGTCGTACTTCATTCATGGAAAGCAGAATTTCATTGACATTGGACATATGCCAAAATGTGTACATTATGCTCTCAGATGGTTATTCAGGATTATTTTCTTGAGTCGGTTCAGTAAGTGTCTTTTTTCATGTTTACAGGAGAGTCAAACCACGTGAGGTGAGTTAGTGTGGTGCTGTCCATGGTGCTGCTTTTCATAGTGCAGTCTGGAAATGTACAAATGCACCCAGCCCCTCTCTCTCTCTCTCTCTCTCTCTCTCTCTCTCTCTCTCTCTCTCTCTCTCTCTCTCTCTCTCTCTCTCTCTCTCTCTCTCTCTCTCTCATCTCTCTCTCTCTCTCTCTCTCTCTCTCTCTCTCTCTCTCTCTCTCTAATGTGTTTGTGAGGCCAGACAACATAAAAGTTCAATTAATCAGTGCAGAATGCAGCCAGGTGGTGTGTGCAAAAATTAAAATGTATGCATAATGCAAAGCCTCGATCCCAGTCTTCAAACATCTGGCACAGTATTTCTGCTTGGGCTCATCAAACATCTGGCCAATTGAGAGACAGAGAGCACAATTAATACACATGATCAAATCCAGAAACCATACATCTTTCATTTAATATCCAGATAACGTGTCTATTTAACAGCCAGCTAGTATGTGCTAGTGTGGTGATAAGTGGCTTTGTGAACCAATTACATATGATTGCTGAAGATGAAATTGCTCTACTGTTCTGTGAAATGCTTCTGGGTCTTGGCTGGTGTGTTATTTTGTTGTCGTATACTGTACTCCTTGTTTGTGCGAGGCTGCAGGTGTAAGTCAGATAAAAAAGCACACGCACACTTCAGGATTTTTTTTTTTTCTTCAGTGTTATTGGCCTACATTGAGAAGAATGGGGCAAACCCTCGTGGCTGTATCTGTTCTGTTTTGCACAGCTCTGGGAAAAGAGTTTACTTCTAAAGTCAGCTTGGATAGCATTTTTTGACTTTGCAAGTAACATGCAAAATAATCTTGCAGTGTTTTTCCTCCTGAACCCACAAATGAAGACCTCCCCAGGCCACACAGTGCTTTGTCTGCTGTATTTTATCAAATCACTGTTGCATTAAGCCAGTGTGCAGTGTGCTGTATCCATTACTCACAACACAGCCACAGTTGAACCTTTCAGAGGATAGCCATTACTCACAAACAATTAAGTTAGAAGAACCAGGACGTTTTCTCGGTTGCTTGTTTGGCTTTACATTTCGGGAGGGAATTCGTTCATTCTAGGACACAGATTTTAAAGCACCGCTTTCACTGTTGTGACAAATGGGAGAAATATCATTGCAGTGGACATCTCTCTTCTGTAAAACATACTTGAATAACACTGGCACATATGCTGACTGCTTAAAATCAAAGGGTAACCATGGGTGGGTGAGGGGTGATATTAGCTGAGAGCTGCACACAAGGGAAATAATGTTCCCCATGAAGAGCTGCATGCCCCGAGTAAAGACTCGCTGTAGAATACAACAATTTCTCCCAGTACATCTGCACCATGCATGCGAATTACGCTTAAATGAGGTCTCTGAGCCAGCAGGTAATTTAGAGAGATTTACATGTTGCTGTTGATCTGAAAACAAAGTTATTTTCCCTTTATTGTTTGAGCTTTCCCAACATTCTTGCCAAATATATTGGATTTTTGTGGGAGCTTTGTGTTGAAAGTGCAATGAATCACATCGCGCAGAGCTTTAAATACAATATATCAGAGATGACACTTGTGTAATTTAAAGTGAAGAGGGTAAAAGTTGAAATCAGCATTTTGATGAACACGAAGTCACAAGGAATGCTCACGATGAGCCCAAAACCCGAACCATGCAGAGTTTATTATGCTGACAGTAAAATACAAATTACCGGAGCAGCATGGTACCTGGTGCTTCATCCTGAAATGGTCCAGCTGAAACACAATGCAATATGACAGCGCATTTGTCATCAGTAACATGCAGTCATATCTGCAAGTGAGAATAAATATGAAAGTCATTGCTTTGTGGCTGGTAATTGGTCTGTTGGGTTGCAACAGTTTCAGCGTTGAATTATAGTAAAACAAAACATTGTGCACACAGATTCAAACCTCCATGTCAGACAGCATCCATCATTTCTGCCAAGGAATGATTGTCTGTGGGCTCAGGCAGAGGTTGCTGTAGCTCATCTGAGCTCATCTCGTGTCTATAGACAGGCAAAGGAGAAACACAGATTCATGCATAAAAATAAGACAGTGTCATATTGCAATACATTACACCGCATTGCATTAAAGAATGAAATCCTGCAGGGTCCTCTCCACTCCAAAAAGTGCTGTTTCTACCTCTGAATGTTTCAGTTCCACTGTGCAACAGAACGTGTGGAAGCTGTTTCCACATTCATGTCCTGAAGGGGAGAAGGTTACACTCATGGTCCAACTGACTAAAATTCGATTTTGTTGCAAACACATATAAAGTTTTGGTTTGTTGTATACCAAACTACATATAAACTTGCAATGGCACAAAGCATATTTAAGAAGTTAGATTTTCTCAGAAATGTGCTTGTCTCAGAAGGTGCTTGTTTTTAGACTGTGGGAGGAAATCCACACATGGGAAGAACACGCAAACTCCACACAGAAAGGCATGCATCAGGTGCATCCATTTTCATCCCAGTGATTCTCGACTGTTTTGCAAGCCTCTGTCACCTCAGGATAGCAAGCCAAACTCACATTCCAATGCATTATCCTCAACTGCTCTTAAAGATTATAAACAGATGTGCTACGTTTATTTTTATCAGTCGTTTTTATCTACTATAGAAATTCCAGCTGGTGGGGTGCGGGGGCCAATCCCAGCTGACCAAAGACAGGATATAACCTGATGGACAGATCAACGGTCCATCACAACACAAACACAGAGAGACAGACAATGGCCCGCACACTCACGTTCACAGGGATGGGAAAAATTACTGTCATCAAACATCCTTATGTTGTTACAGGCAAAGGGAGAAAATGCAAACTCCATCTGGAAAAGACAAGAATCAGGGGATATTCTCACTATACATATACAACATAACCGTTTCAAGGAACCTTTAAAGAGAAAACCCTAATAATTCCACTTGAGTAAACAAACTGTAAAACAAAATAAGATTATAGCTCACAGTGAACGAAGCCCCACTGCCTAAAATATGATTCTATTGCACTTCTCGTCTGTTTCACTGCACATCATTTTATCCAGTGAAACTCAAATATTCAAGAACAGTAACACCATCTTTCAGAGTGGAGAGAACCCTGCAGGATTTTATTGTTTAACAAGAATTTTATAACCATAATAAAATGGTCATTTTTTTTAAAATAAAAAGAGATCATCATAGATTTTATTTTACAGTGATTTTAGTGCCGTCATTTTTTTATACAGTTATATCGAAAAACCACCCCGCCATTCATTCATTCAGTCAGCCAGTCATTCATTCATTCAGTGGACATAATCTCTGAGAATTTAGAGCAATCTGAAAAACAGCAGCAGCGGCAGCAGCATCCAGTGACCAGAGCCTAATCCAGGTCTCACGGCACTGGTGCTCTCTCCGCCTCTCTGTCTCTCTCACCCTTTCTACTCTCTTTGCTACCACAGCCCATATGCTTACGGCCGCGAAGCACAGCGGCGGGGCTCGCTCGCTGCTCGTATAAACCATTACAGCTCTGTCTCTGGGAATAATCCACCACCGCAAAGCACAGAGTGCTATTGCTGCTTTCGCTGCCGTGCCTTACCCCCATACACCACCGCGCACATTCTGCACCATCTGCCCCCAACCAGGGGGAAAAAAAAAAAAGAAAAAAAAATGGCCACCCTGCACTTTTGGCTTAGTGAGAGACTTCACAATATCATTTAATCCACCAGAGGTCAGCTCTTTGTCCCTTAGGCCCTATTAAAATGCATCCTTTGTATCCAGCTTTCACAAAGGTTTCTCTATATTTCCTGAAATATCTGAATATCTAAATCAAAGCAGCAACAAATAATTTCCTCCTGCTAATATCTGCACAAACAGTGCCTGCATTGTTCTGTATCACCTATTTTCATTTGTTTGCAGGGTCAGAAACGCTGCAGCATCTGTCCCCAGCGTTACTACTGCTGGGCCCCGTGTGAACGCAGCTGCAGTCTCCAGGCACAAGCACCATATGCTTCCACCCACAAACAGCCTACAAAGTCATCTGACAGTAAATCGCCGCCTGCGTGGCCTGCTTTACCGTTTGCCTTTGTCCGGCCTGTGACCGCTGATTCATCACTAAGCTGGGCTTCTTCTGTAGGTCACTCATCCACTTTTGTTTATCAAGAACGGCCCTGGAAGGAGAATTAGTCCCGTAATAAACAACACGGATAAAGCCCGCTGAGGACTGTGGTATTTATGAATCACACAATACTTGGAAACATCATGTGCGAAAAGGAGATATATAGGAATAATACATTTAAGTTAAAGGTAATTTCCCTGAAATTGCTTAGCCAAATAACAAGGAATGATCATACAGACAAGAAGTGGCATCAGCATTAGTCATGACTGGGAAATAATTGGAATGCATGCACAGTAACCTCTGGTAACATTAAGGCCTTTCATTTTTTGCTAATAGTGGGAGTTTCCCACTGAGGTCATGAGCATCAGCAGCGTGTCTTTCTATTTTTTTTTTTTGTGCCAGTGGAAATGGCTTTCCAAGGCCTGGGAAGAGAAAACATTATAACAGATCATTTATTCAGGGGCAGCCTAATGCCAGATGGCAAACAAAGGCCAGCATCACTGAACTTTTTCTCCCCACAAAGAAACAATTTACCTTTATGAATAATTAAAACGATGCCAATTAAAATCTGACGGAGGCTGGAAAACACCATTGTGGATCACTGGGCTGACCTTCTGATCTGACTGCAGATTAATCACATAATGGGAGATAAACAGTTGTTCGTCTCCTGCTACAGCAAACAGTGCCGTATCACTTTCAATGAGCAACTCGTGAAAGCCACAGAAATGTAATTTTCTCAACCGGAAAGCTGAATTGTGAGCGTTCTATTACAGGATGCATTAGAGCCATGGCTACTAAAATGATGGAAGTAACTCTATTACAATTATTGAACCACTGTCCATGCATGTATTTTTTCGCAGTAGAAAACCACATGTTGGAAACTGCTGGTACAGCTGGTACTCAATTTGATATCTGACTAAAATTTGATTAAAAGAACATTCCTTATCCCATTACCTGTGAAAGCAATAATTTCATGCCTTTTCTAAATAGTTTTTGTAAAGAAAGTGGGGACAGTGTGGCTTGCTAGCTGCTAATTGGTCATCTTCATCTTCGACTACAAAGTCTGAGTTTGTTTGCAGAATCTATTTGCTGCCGTCACACGCGGAGATTATCGGCGCCTCTTCTGACAGCTGATAATGATGAATCATATCCTGTCTGACAAATGACAAATAATGTTGGCGTCTCAATTACACGGGACCTTTTCACTTTGTGTCTGGCTCTGAGCGGAATAAAGAGAGCATCTCCCATTCAAAATGTAAAAACTCTGTTGTTTATTTATTTTTTTAATGTCCTTTATCGCATTATATACCTAAAACAGGCTGTGACAGGCTCCCCAGAGTATCTCCTGGAGAACTTGTAAAACACATGTCATCAAAATGTGGAAAAGCTGGAGCTGCTGCTGCTGCTGTCCTCCTGCCAAGTTTTAGGAGCAGCAGTTCATTACCACTGTTGTCAAACTGCTGGCAGGGCTCAATGGAGTGATTGCCTCATTTCAGCTATCCCCCCTGCGATCATAGGTTTCCATGGAAACTGGTGTGCCCCAGTAAATGTGCCACTGCCCTGCTCCCCCCCTGGCAGCGGAGGCTACTTTTAATGCAATTGTTCTATTGTGGTGTTTTTTTTCCAAATGCAATTTGAAAAGAAATAATATGACTGAAGAATGCCAGTCGGTTCACCACAAAACAACCGTTTTAATTATATTCAAGCAAAAAAAAAAAAAAAAAAAAAGTGAATTTGTCTAATGCAGACCATACAGAGCTTTAGAACTATACATGATAAAAAAGTATCACCCTTAACTTCACTGCACTTCACAAAAACCTAATCTTTTCATGCGCTGTTTGGTATGACACACAAACAACTCTTACTGTGAGTAGTGAGAATATCCAGCTCCTCCATATAAAGAATTTTCAAGAACAAGTAACATCATACAGACAAAATACATTTTAGAAATGCTAAATATGGTATGATACATTTATTTCATGTTACATCCATACGATTATGAATTAACAAACTTGCCGTAAACCTGGGAGAAACGGCACGCAAAAACAACAGGAGCTCTTGTTTACTTCTTTCCTCAAAGGTGAAAGTTTATTTTTAACCTAATATCAGCAGCCTAAGCAATTTTTAATTGATAATCCCTCATGAGACAACAAGCTTCTTTCAGATCTTCACCATCATCCAGTGTATTATGAGTGGCGCAAATGCAATTATCTTGAAGAGCTAAAAATAGAGGCTGCATTTTGAATTCTGATGTCCAAAGACTAAAGCACTCTGGGATGCCAGGGAGGGAAAAGCAAGTACGTGACGCGTCACGCCAGCATTAACTATTTTAAGAAATTCCTGCGCAATCAGTGAACATAATATGAATGTAAAACAAGTAGCTCTTGTTCAACTACTGGTTTGTGGGTGCGTGTGTGTTTCCATATAAAAAAAAGCATGCAAAATTTCGTAAGTAAATCTGGAAACACATTTTATAATGAATTTTGGACAATAACTCTGCAACTTGGAAACATTTATAGTCAGAATACTTCTTACCTATTGTTCCTGTAGAGTTCACTTTAGGCTGGCAACTACAAATCTGGACATGACAAATGCAACATTAAACATTCACGATTGCTACACGCTTCCCAGTCTAAATGATGTTTGTATTGAGTCATGAACGTTACAGTTACAGGCTGGAGCTCCTGTGGTCACCAATCAAAACTAATTGGAGTTGGAGGAGACATTTTCCATCCACAGAAATTGCCAGATGTATCAGCGAATAAGCAAGTTTAATTATAATTATCTCTAAACTGAGCAGATCTACAGTGAGGCTGACTGGAAATCAAAAAGCTGCAAACCCTCATTATTGTGGGAATATATTTCAATGGCCATTAAAAAGCACCAGAAAAAGACACCACAGGAGTCTGCAGCAAACTGTTAAGGTACTGCCTTTAATGCTTCAGACTTGGAAAATGAAAAATGATTAACTGTTTAAAAAACATGATTTACAGTTAAATTGTCAGATTTGTTTGAGGTCTTCAGTTTTCCTAATTTCCAGTTTTTTAAAACAGCTATGAACTTTGAAGTGAGATTTAGGTGAACGTGAAGAGTATCACTGTCCCCTGGAGAAGCTGATGGTTACAAAAGTCAACAAATACTCAGCATAAGTGAGTGTAGAACTGTTTCTTCATGCATTTATGTCTCTGTGCTGACACCATGTGGTTAGCACAGCAAGTCACACACACGTGCATATTTATTTGGTTTTCTCATGATGTCCTGCTTGAGGCAGCAACACATGACACAAACATGTGAGCTGTAAATATTATCTATCATCATCTTAAAGTATCAAGCAGAAATGTCACAGCCATGATATACATTACATCGCATTTACTCTAACTTCTGATGTTTAAATTCACTCAGATTCTTGGATCCAAAAATATAACAATAATATATTATTATATTAGCAATAAAGTGACTATTATTTGTCCTCTGACTCCCTTTGCCTCAGGTAATTCACTCATTAACACACCACTGGTGGAGGCTACCAATCACCGGGCACAACTTCAGGTTTAGTGTTTTGCTCAGAAACACTTCAACAAATAGACAGGGTGAGATGAAGGACAAGACCTGCCCACCTTGGAGTCCAATGACAATTGAGAGGAAAGCAAATCAGTTCCAGGTACTCCACCCTCCTTACCTCACCATGGAAGCTCCATCTGTCAATACTACTGAGTATTATGTAATATTTCTCTATTTCACTTAATCCATAGATTCATAGACGCACATGTAACTCCTCAATGTCTGATCTGATCTCTCATTTACAAGCTATGCTTTGTTGTACAGTTGTACAGTTGTACAGATGGAAAATTAATTTGAGGCAAACATAGTTTGGGGTAGGGGCAGTGACGGTGGGTCCAGAATGCAGATCGGTATGTTCACTCTCATGTTTCTATGCAGAATGTGCATACGGTATTCTTTCTGTGCATGCATTGGTTTCCTCTCACAGCCCAAAAAAATGTGTGAGAGTTTGCCTCTGAGAGTTTGGCCTGTGATGGACTGACTTCACACGCAGGATGAGAGCCTTTCAGCAGAAATAAAGATACAAATCTATCCCTCTCATCCTATAACCTGCATCCACATCATGAACCTACATTTATGTTACAAGAATAAGTAGCTGCTGGATACTGACCGAAAAGTTTATTTTATTTATCTCAATTGAAAACACACACGAAATTAATTAATTTCACTTATGACAACAACTTAGAAGTCTCAGAAATAAATGAGGATTTTCCTGAAAATAAAAAAGTAACTACTGGTTACTTGAAAAAAAGTAGGCCGAGTGTGTTGCTTTTAATTATCTCTCTCAAATAGGATCTCATAATAATGTGCGCATTATTAAGTGTTATTGAAGTGTTGCAGCTGAGCTGGCTGCTCTGTGTGGGTCAGTCTAATGGCTGATTCTCTCATTAAATCCGGCTAAAGGTACACGGGTTAGTTAGTGTAAGAGGCTTTTTGATCTGGATATTGTAGAAAGAAACAGGTATAACGAATGGCAGCGAGAAGAAGGAACAGCAGAACTCCAGCATGCAGACAACAGGCCCTGTGAAGGTAAGCTAATGAGTGACCAAAGCTGCTAACACAGAACAGACACTGAAGACAGCACAGTGTTAACGCCATATGTTGAAATAATCTGAAAATAGATGTTTATTTAAGTAGCACTGATATTTTATGGCTCAAAAACTGTCTTTTGAAGCAGGTATGACACGTTTAAAACCCTTTAGCTGGTTCAGAGAGGTTAGCATAGCACTGGTCGCTGTGAGCTTCTTCACTTTATTTCTAATTCTTTGGTTTTCTATCAGTTGGTAATGACATTTGATTTGTGTTTAAACAAAAACAAAATGTTGTAGTACATACATATAATATTTAATGTCTTTGCTGAAAGCATATTTTTAAATATTACCAAAGTAATGAATGTTTTAATACCACCCTTTGACTGACTGGTGGAGGTCTGACCACGTTTCATGACCACATAATGCAGAAAACCCAAAGTTTTCACCTACCTTTTCCTGTAAAACAAGTCACGTGCTGAGAAAACTAGAGGGGATTATTTTATTCTGAATAATGTGGTCTTAGATATACCAAGTACACCAGGAAAACAGAAGAGGGCAGTGTGGATCAAGATATAACTAATACATCAAAGACTGTGACTGCTGTGCATTTTCTGTCTTTTATTTGAACATTTGTCATTTATGGTGTTGATCTTCATATTGTTATAGCTGTCATTAATTGTTAGAATTTGTGAACAGAGTCATACCTGACCATGCGCTACAATAACAGTTTTTACATTGAATCACACACATTTGTCTGTGATTTTTTGTTTTCCTCTAGCTTTTAGGTTTTCAGTTCAGGTGACTGGATGAAATAGTTGATCTTGGCATTATTGGAAATAATGTAACCATTTCACTTGACATTGCATTTAACTTAAACCCCATGAGTAAGAAATAATCTAAAATGCTACAGCAATCATCATTTGTTTATTTTTCCAACTGTTGCATGAAACAGTACCAACTTAAAATATTCTTGTTATTCAATAAAATGAAAAATATACATTCACATTCAAAAAATTGTTCTGAAGTGTCTGACCGCTGCCTTGCTGCTTGGGTGCATTTAACAGCAGAAATACAGCATCAATACATACAGAAGAGCCACGTGTGACCACAAGGCCAGTGGCTCCTCCACCATAAGGAAAACGATTTCTCTGGGAGTTCAAAAAATGTACAATTCATACATCAAGTTTCTCCGTTTATAAAATACTCAGGAAACCACTCTGTAGTTAGAATCCACATGACCAGGTGTATTTCAAAAACAGCACTCTTTCCCTCACTTGGCACGTCTATCATGGAGTTTAGTACATTTTACCTTTTGATTGAGCAAATATTAACCAAATCTAAGGCCCTTTCACACGTTTTTGTTTTTAGAATAGCTTTTGGAAAAATGGAACCAAAAAAGAGGAGTCTGATAAACTTCTTGGCAGTCGAGTGCCAAAACAATTACAGCACAGTAGACAACAGTCGTGAGCCTCTGAATGTGTGTTGTGTGAAAGCAGTGAGAAGTAGATCGCGGTTCGGAGCACAATGACCTTGATTGGGTGATCTTTATACTCAGTGTGGATGACGGCTTGAGCATGCAGACACATATTGTAAAGCAGCTTGAAGCTTATAGATATTGTGTGGGATAGCTTTAGAGTGATGCAGTCCCAATGATCTGACAGGAAGGACCGAACCCGTGGCACTGCGTGTGCTGGATTACTACTCTGGGAATTAACAAAGGGAGGCTCTAAGCCTGTCTAGGCTTGCCAGAGGCAGGGTGAGAACTGCAGGCACAGAACCACAGACACAACTTGACAGATAGATAGATAGATAGATAGATAAATAGATGGATAGATTCACAACTACAAGCGTGTTGGGGACAGATGAAAACGAGGGAATAATTGTCTCAGTGTCGTGCTAATCCCTCCTAGCTGGGTTGCCTCTCAGTGAGAAATCTGTGTTCGGCAGCAGAGAGAGTCTATTTTGAAGGCTCTCAAATGAAAAAAAGGTGGAAGGTGTTAAAAGTCATTCTTAAGTGTGGCACTGATGATAGAAAAGTTGTTCTTGTGAGGGAGAAAATGTGCCATACCTATGTAACATTCATATCATTTGAATTATGAATCAGAGTAAGGAGAACTCTATGTTCTAAGACGATGAATATTTAAAGGATTGAGTATACAGATCATCATATTGACAAAGGAAGAATACTAATGTCCTCTTCTCAGAGTCTGATTAGAGGTTAAGCAGAATGCAAACTGCATAATTTATTTTTATTCTTGCATATTTTTTGTACCTTTTGATTGGGCTCTTCTAAAGTTTGATAACTTCTTTGTGCAAAAGTCCAGCTTTCAAAAAAAAAAACAACATAGAAACCAAAAAAATAATGAAAATATGGCAAGGTGAGGAATGCAAATGAGGATAATTGGAGCCATTATTTTTTTGCATGTTCAATGAAATTAAAGTCTGTATTTCAACTTTCTTTGTGGAGAAACACTACCTGATAATGCGTCTTCCATTTCCAAGGCCCCTTGCTCCAGCGGTTGACATACATAGGCTGCCCGCTGTCCCCACTGACACAGACATTGTCCACAATCTATTAAACTGAATGTTGTATTTAACTCGTTTGGAGCCAGGGCAGAGTTACATGCTTTTGTATCATTCAAACTCCTCTCTCTGGTGGAATGTGCTTATTTCAGGGAGAGACAGGCAGAGAGAAAAAGTGGGAGTTAGAGCCCATGCAGGTGAGAGTGTCTAACAGTGAGGAAATCAATATGATGTAAATTATTAAGAGCTCAGGAATGCGTCTGACCCCTACTGTCTTGCAGCAGGCTGGGCTCTGAAGGCTGGCAGGTGGACGCGAGCTTGGACTCTCCCTCTAACACTCATTAGTGGCTGGAAGCCGGGGCTCCTTGTGAGTGGGAAGGCAGGGATCACAGCGGGGAAGTGATGGCCCAGGCCTCTCACATCCCGGCTCAGCCTTCGCTCTGGCTTTGCCAGCCTCTCCCTGGAAGCTCATTAGTAAGTGCACTGATGCATAAGAGCTAGTCATTAGCTGGGCTTTTTTTCCGTCTTCATCTCTCCTTCCCCCGACACCATGTCTGATCCTGAAGACCGGTGGCAGTGCTGGTTTAAAAGACAAGAGAAGTCCACATTACCGCAGGTGCTTTAGACATATGGATATGAGACAGTCGTAACCATCTGACTTTTTTTTTTTTTTTTTTTTTAATAGAGGGTGTTCGATGGGGGCAGTGGGGGTGTCAATTTGGAGTTTTTCGAATGGAGTCCATCCACAGCCCTTCAAACCAAAGAGTAAACATTAGCACTTGACCAAGGCTTTGGCTGAGCTCCCCTTTCTTCCTCTATGGTTGGTTTTGATCTGGGGTATTTGCTTTTGCTGCTGGCCAGATCCCCTCAGCACCTGATGGTTGCCCAGGCTCTGAGTAAATAAGATCTGGGGGCCCAGGCCTCTTCGGGGCTGATGGGTAAATAAGGTCTCTGGTGTGTGTAGCGTGCCTGGCAGCAGGGTGAGCACTGGTGTGGAGGCCTCCAGAGACACGCCATCCCCCTTTTCTATATCTGGCTGTTTAATTCTCTCATCCTCTCTCTCTTTAACTTACTCCATCCTCCCTCCCCACCAGTGCACACACACACACACACACACACACACACACACACACACACACGCACCTCCTTCTCGGAAGGAAGTACTGATTAATGTTAGCCAGTAATACTCATGCACATTTAAAGCTTCCAAAGCACTTGCAACAGGATCTATGGAAATTAACATAAACACTTGTTCAGGCTGATTGGGCAAATAAAAAGGGGAAAAAAACACTCCAGGCTCTGAGCACAGCTCTGTTTTGTCAATACAGTACTGGAGGATATTCACGTTTTTTCATAGGTTGCTGTATTGCTATTAGAATTTAAAGATCCTGTAATTAAAAGTCTTTGAACATCACGTAGGATCAAGCTCTTGTCTCCGAGGGACAGTCTGGCATTTAGTAAGTCTTTAAATGTCAGAAAGATAAACGATTATGATAGCACCTGTAATAATGTAATTACTTTTTCAATGGTAATCTTCCAAGCCCACAAACAAATGGATTTCATATACTACCGAAAGATTAAACAATTTAACACCTGATGTCTCTGTGATTTATTAAAAACAAAAAAAAATCACAGCCATAGGGGACCTGCAAAATATTACAGTCTCTCCTTATTGTTCAACCTATGTGTGTTTTCTTGCTTTCACCTCGGTAAAACCTCGTTGTTGTTGGTGTTAGTCGACAGACCTTCTGTGTCCTGCTCTCCCCTCTAAACCTATATTGTTCAGCTGTCAATACGTTACAGGGCAGTAGTTAAGTTTACATGCTATAGTGTCATTCAGCCACTGTAACGAGGGACTCGCTTTTGTGAAAGTTTACTGAGTCAAATCTCACCGGCTTAATGTGATCTGGCACCGGCCATGCTGGATCCCCTTATGCCAATTAATCCAGGTTGTAACTCATAGACTCCTGCTGACCAATTCACATCCATTGTTGATAGTTTTTGGCTGCAGGAGCCTCAAAAACTCCTTGTTAGAGCCAAAAAACCGCAAGAAACCCACCACCTCTTTCAGCCCCATCATATTGTCTGTTGATTGCCGGCAATTAGTAAAGCCAGGCAGGCTGAGAAATGACAAGATGGGGCATGGCTATTGCAATGCATGGGCGTTGTTGGCTCACACGCCAGCTGAAAGCCTCAACAATGTTTGTTAACCCCGGGGGTCACGACTGATTCACTCGCTCAGACAGAAAACAAGATTTATGTAGCACAAATCAATACACATTCAGACTTTTACCATTGTGCAGCACCAATCCAGGCACTCCGCTCTATCAGTCTAACATGACACTAATGTGTTTTTATTCCTGTTTAACCCAGCCAGTGATGAATCTGTTGGCAGGCCAAGAAGGAGACAGTGAGAAGCAGGCTGCCCTTGATTAGTTGGGGGAACACACGGCTACATGCAGAGGCTGATGCAGTGGCATGTCACGGAGGCAATGACCTATCAGTCTCAGAGCTTCCTGCTGGGAATTGTTTATCCACTGTTAATTCATTGTTAGAGAAATCATCAGTTTACATCTCAGGGCCTGACAGTGTAGCAAATGGACTAATGACGGTGTATTTGGGAGCTGATCACGGCCAGTGCTGACTTAAGTAAATTAGAATAAATTCAGCGGAGTGTTTGCTCGCCAACCTAAGTGATCCTCTTTATTGTCTATGCCACTGGCTCTGATTTCATTAACATTGCTTGTCAAGCAAACACAAAAGGACACACACCTGGCAGAAGACTTGCAGCAAACAAACTCTCGAGTAAATTATTGTACATTAGGAATCCTCCTCTTGTAAGCTGGCAGTGCAATAATGTAAAATGTGTTTAATGTCTTCCCAGCTTACCATGTTAAAGGGGGGAAATTGGAAAGTGACATGAGTGACGGGAGGTATTCTCTGAGCATTGACCAGCAGGCACAATAGAGGAGTTGAGTCTGGTGCCAAGTTCTATTTCAGGGGCTGCATTCCAATTGATTAGGAGGCTTGTGAAACAAACGCTGGTGACAGAAACAAGACTACGGCCCTGGCAACTGTTGGGCAGTGTGCCAGGTGTTACAGTCTTCCCTTGCAGCATCTCTCTCACTCGCTCCCTCCTCTCTCTCTCTCACACACACACACACACACACACACACTCACATTAGTGACACATTAACAACACCCACAATATGACCACTGGGATAACTTAGCCGCATTATCTCTTTGCATGTCATTACGCATTCAGGCGGCTTTTGCTCGTTTCCTTGAATTCCAGATAGTTCTCTATGTGAGTCCGGGCCTCTTGAAATATGCTACATATAATTCAAAGATTTTTTTTTTTTTTTTCAAATTTGTAAAATATTTCCAGAATTGCATTAAGCTTGGTCCTTGACAATGAGCACCGAATCACGCTTCAGTCAAGTATAGTTTTGAAGTACTTTGAGTACTTTTTCCTCTGAGCTTGAAACTATACAAATTTATGGATTTGGGTATGTGGCGTGGTGAAATTACGTGCAAGTGTGTTAATATGCGTGCGCGTGAGGGTAAGTGGGTGCATGTGTCCGTGCATACGTACGCCTGGTCTTAGCAGGAGCGCCCAGTAAAACCTCAGCTTGTCTTTATAAGTGAAGTTGATGATTGGATAAACAGTCTGAGTCTGGATTATTGTACTGGAAAATGAAAGCATATGCACAATTTGCATTTTAATGAGCAAGTGAGCATTATAAAACAAATTGTCCTGGCAACAGTGACTCTTACAATAAAGCTGAAGTTTAATATGGCAGTGAAATATTTTATTAATACATTCCCGGTTAAGCCGTAATTGTAATTCCTCTAAACAGAGTACTTATAGTTTATTTAGAATTAATGTGAGTGTTTAGAATCGTTCTTGTTTTGACAAGCTTGTGTTGATATTCTATATAATGTGTTGAATTTACACCAGCTCGTGTGTTGCATCTTGCTCTTTGCAAATGTGCTTTGATTGGGACACGTATGAGGAAGCCATGCATAAAATTTATGCATGACTGATGCAAAGTTCAGTAGGCCCATGCCAAACAAAATGCTGTTCAATTAAAGAGGAAGTAATGGCATCCTATATAATAGAGGATATCTGCGCATACATAAACTGACAGAAAAGCATGATGGCTCATTCATGTCCTGCTATGTAATTTAGTTAATGCATTTCCCCTTGCTCTTTAAAACACTTGCACATTCAAATTTGCCGTCATAATCTCTATGACAGAGGACATTAATTATGTTCGTTGGCTGATCTCTGTTTCTTCGCAACATCTCTGATTAAAATTTCACACGTTGTAATGATGTGCTTCAGAGCTAGAAGCTGTGAAATTTACTAAGCAGTCAGTGGGCTTGAATTCCCATTCTTTGGAGGCTTGTTTAACAGCCCCCCCCCTGCACACCCCCCACCAAGAAAGGGGGAAAAAAATAATAAACATAATAAAACTGCAAGTATAATCCAAATCAAAGCTGTTAAATGGGTGAGGAAAAGCTTTATTTACATGCAAATGGCCATATATCTTAGCAACTTGTTCATTAAAATATTGTGCAAATGAGGAAACAACAAAGCAGTAACTTCTCTCCAGATATGTGGGTTCAAATTTCATATTTGGGAAGTTTAATTAAGCAATAGATTATAT
This sequence comes from Salarias fasciatus, assembly GCF_902148845.1. Lineage (NCBI taxonomy): Eukaryota > Metazoa > Chordata > Actinopteri > Blenniiformes > Blenniidae > Salarias > Salarias fasciatus. Next base: position 22,390,347 of record NC_043760.1, read on the forward strand.
TTTGAAAGGCGCGTTCACTTTAATGAATCCCCAGAGACTGCAGATAAACACTGCAATAGTATCAAAGCATTCATCTATTTAATGGATGTGAAAATTAGGGATGTAAATGGCTTTGAGCCTTTATTTTCATTGCTCATGGGAATATTTACCGGATAAAGACGACACTTACGTAACCTACATTAGACATATACTTGCATTTTTGGAATTCACATAAATAGTACTCCACCATTTCCAAGGATAAACACTAAGTACTTGTTCAAAACACGTTTCAAACAGCTGCACATCACAAATATTTAAAGCACCTTTTGCGCTTTTTTTTTTTGTTTTTTTTTTTGGGATTTTCTGCTTTATTTTCTGTGAAATTAAATACTGCCACTTACATGTCTGCGCATCGCGACAGCCACTGTCTCTGATTCTCATTTTTCTGTGTGGGCGAGCTCCTGTTTGATCGAAAGAGCATATCTTCAGAGCACCACTGGTCATTTTTAGCTTTCTCAATAAGATGTTTGTCTGAGTGCGGCTCTATATTCTGCAATCCCGAAACAGTGCAGAGTCAGTGAACCCTGGTACATTGTGTGATGGAGGACTGCTACGTGCCCAACATTCACCTCTGTGAGGCCGGCTGTTGTTTATCCCTGTAATGTCCATTTTATTGGGAATCTCAGCGAGCCTTCACACTACCTGCTGTGCTCAGCAGTGTGGAGAAGCCGGGGCCAGTGGAGTGGTGGTCAGTGTCTGTCAATCACCATCACAAGGATCAGTTAGCAGCCATCACTCTGCCCAGATGTTGCCCGTCTTCTGTCTCATCCACTGATGATGCTTTCCTTCCCGTTATTTGTTGTGCGAGCTTTCTGCCGTCGGCCATCGTCAACTAATGCAATCTGGCACGTTTGACTTCCTGCTTTGTGTTCTTTATTGTTAAGAAATATAACTGGAAATGTATGCTTACTACTTAAAAAAAAAAAAAAGGCTGAAGAAAATTTGTTATTTTTCAACCTCAAGGGAGGCTGTTTGTTTCTGTGTTTGTGTTGGAGTCTATAAAGGGGAGGGCTGATGTTGGGGAAGAGAGCAGTCAGAGGTGATAAGAAGGGAACACCACAATATACTCTAGCTGTTGGAAAACAAACAGAAAACATTGATTTTATCATTTTTACAGACACCCAAAGCTCACTGTGGTTGATGTTTACCTGACACGAAGTAAACAGCATATTGGACTCTAGACTTTCTACTCTGCATTTCATTTGCTGCCGTGCCCTCGGTATATGTATTTCTTTGACCTGTTCCCGCCCCTAATTTTCTCCATCACATTCAGAGCAGACCCGCCAACGGTCAGCTTCATTACAGCCAATATCTTAAATCACCTCTCATGTGTTACCCAGCAGTTTGAAGCTTGGTCTCCTCTGAATCGCAGTCATTTAAATGTTCCTGCGCTGATTGTGGGTGCAGGTGGTAATACATTAAGGGACTGAGACAGCCAGTGGCACAGTGCTGAAAGACCTTTGTCCATTTGCACTAAGTTTCCCCTCACATTCGGAGGCATGTCGATCTAATTAGGCCAATGGTTTTGACTGTGGCCATATTCATATGGGACAGCTCACTTTAAGTTGTACAACAAGGTGATTCTACATCATATATACTCCACCAGGCCAATAGATTATGCCATGGTCTAGGGAATTTCAAGAAGAAATTGTACATTAATGAAAGCAGAGAATGGCTGTGGAGAAGAATTGTGATGGGGTTATTGCTCTTTTCCTCCTGCTCCTTTAAGTAAAGGAGCCTCGGATCTCATGAGAGGTAAAGATGTCTGGGGCACATAACGCTACTTTTATAAAAAGATGATATGGTAGAAGAAATGAAAATAGGCTTTATGCACTTCAACAAAAGTGTATTTAAAACAATATTTTAAGGTTCAACAATATTTAATTATGTCTGAAAGTACCGCGTGTCAAATCAATGGCCTTGGTTGATTTTTCTAAAAGCAACTTGTCTTTGAGTTCGAACCACATTGAGTTCTCTGTATGTCTCTGTCTCTCAATGATGAGCTCTTCAAGCAGGTAAAAGCTTCAGAAAGCCCTCGGTCCATTTCCATTCTAGCTTCCAGCAGTGTGAGTGGTGTGACAGCCTCTTGGGGCAAAGGGATTATTGAGATCAGGCCTCCCCCAGCTCTATGCCTCTGGCCCAGCCAGGCGAGCCAACCCAGTCAGCTCCTCAAGCCCCCCAGTGCCTTACAGAGCAGCCCACCAGGCGCACAGAGAGCAAAGAGGCACCAGGGACCCCTCTAATTGTCCATGCTTTGGGCAGCTCTCTGGCAAGCCAGCATGAAGAAGGCCCCCAGTCCCAAGGCTGTCCCACTGCTCCTGCTCAGCCCTCACTCACAGATTCTGAGGACGATATAGTATCTGCTTTGAGGCTTTACGTTTTTCTCAGGCTGTCCTATAGTACATCTGGAAATGTCGAACGTCTTTGAAAAATCTGCTTTCAACATGTACAAGGTGTGTACTCTAGCTTCTGTGGTAAAGTGGGAATAATGTTTTCCTTTTATTTGAAAGCTTCACAAGGTCTCTTTTAACCTCAATAATTGGGGAATCTGAAAAAACAACAACAAATAAGATGAATTAATATCAAAAGGATTGTTATAAGATAGGTACAAACGAGTGATCAGAACATCCACAGCCACACATTCACATCTACAGGCAATTTTAGAAACAACAACAACAACAAAAAAACTCAGGAAGCTCATGCAGCCACATAGAGAACATGCAAACTCCACACAGATTGGTCCATCTCATACTCACGTAGTGTGAACCATGGCGAAAATAATATAGTTTATTGCAAAAACAATTAACTCAGATCATTTTAATGCATGCAAAAAATATTTTGTTGCAAATCGAACAATTGTTTTCCCCTCGTAGTTGTAAAAAACAATATATGAGCGTTCCAGGTAAATGTGCTCTAAGTTGAACAAAAACCGTACCCCTGCATGTGAGCCTCATACGAGCGGGCTCACTCTGTCGTTAAACAACAATCCCTTAAACAACAAGAAATTTTCATTTATGCAAACCATTTCTTTGCGCGCCGTCTGGAGGACATCTTTTCAGGACGAGCTGCTGTTGGGAGCGGGAGGAGCTGCGGAGGCCACGGCTGCTGGGGACTGGATGAGGAGTGACAAGGCCACCCATACAAAAGGAGGGGCAGCCTCTTATCATGCGGGTGGGGGGAGGGGAGGCAAATGAATGAGTACAGCCACAATAATAAACACACAATTACATTGATACCTTTTGAGTGCTTCTTTGCCATTCATGGTGTGTGCCGCGGTCCTTCATCAGTCTTAACAGAGGTGACCTCATTATTTTCTTCACTAAACACATCAGACAATAATGCCTCAGTTAACTCAGCACCAACGACAACTCAGGATTTATACGTGTAAGGAGAGGTTGGAGAAAAATGCCACCACGGAGGACAAAATTATGAAGCCATGCACTGACAAGGTTGTTGTCAGAAGATGTTGAGAATTATTTACGGCGTGTGTGTGTGTGTGTGTGTGTGTGTGTGTGTGTGTGTGTGTGTGTGTGTGTGTGTGTGTGTGTGTTCTGCCTTCTAACTGCATGATCAGCCAAACAGAACTAAATGCACTTATGAGCCACTATAGCATCTAGGCAAGTAATATTATTCTCAAGGCTGACAAAACTGTGCAATTACTTTGCGCGCGCTAGCACTCATTAGCAATATATACATGGCGCCATATCCTCCGCCACTTAATTAAAGTGATTTCCTCAATTATACCTCTCCCTTTTAATTTATTAATAGACAACACCCGCGAGATGACAAATTCTGCATTGACAACATGTGGACCTTTGGTATTGTGGGATCTAATAAGCCTGTTACAGATGATTACTCTGAATATAATTCGGTTGTATCATCAGGAACTTCTCATTTGAGCATTTTATTGGAAACTGTCAGCGAAAAAGGAACCAGTGTGTGTGTGTATGTGTGTTTATATATATATAGTTGTGGCTGGTAACTTTGAGTTTCTGTTGTGGACTACCTTGAACAAGTGTCTGGGGGTAAAAAAACAAGTCCAAATGTGTTCGTGTTGTGCATATTGTGCAACCGCTGAAAAAGTTATGAGCACAGTAAATAGGTAGTTACGCATGCTGGTCATGCCAGGAACAGCTATGCGAAGGATAGCCAGACAATAGCCCCTAACTGGACTGTGACAGGGTAATTACTGTGCGTACATAATAAAATTCTCTTTACATAGGTCACTCGGAAAGTGTAATTTAAAAAGCGTTATAGATTATTTTTATTGAAGCAATTAAATCAAAAAGCAAAAAGTAATTAAGTGTGGAGGTAATAATAGTGTTGGTCAACAGCATTTGTTTTGAGAGAGGGATTTGTCAGCCTCACCTCCCTAATGCAGCACACACATCCTTTAATTTACAATCTACGGTTTTATTATGTTAAACTGTTTTTTTTTATTCACAATTATGTTTAGAATGCAAAAAAAAAAAAAAAACTGAGCAGGATTTAATGAAATCATTATCATGAGTGATAATTTTGAGTAAATGCTAGATTTGAATTATCATCTCCCTCAATGTAGTAAATTAATGAATCGTTACTATTCATACTACTGGTTCATAATTATGTTAAATTGGCTGTCTTATCAGCAGTCAAAGACTTGGGATTATCAGCTTCTTGACTGTGTGGACTGTGCCAAATTCCTTGTGGATATGCGCCTGTTCCCTGCACAAAGGAGAAAAGGAAAGATAATATTAGGAGGTTAAACTCCACAATTTTCTCTTAAAAGATGTAAGGAGAGCTATTGCACAAATGCACTCCTGCTTTATGAGGGAAATCAGACTGACGGGTCTGCGGGGCATTAACATCCACTTGACTTTCAGTGCAGTCGATTTTACAAGCCAATACATACATGTAGCTGACACATCAACAGTGTTGATCTCTGCAATTGTGTCAGGTAACTGAATTCAGATGATATGTTAATGCGGAGGGGAAATATGTTGCCCTCGTTAGCATATGGGCCACTTGCATTTCAGAAACTTATTATCATCATGCAGCCTGCACATTTCTGGAAATAACAGGAATAATCTAATTGTCAGGTAAAATAAAACGACTCGGTGGGGTCAAAGATAATTTGTTCAAAAATGGAAATGGGGTCGTTAAATTAAGTGGGAAATCTTTGTGAATCAAATAAATCTGATCAGCGTTTCACATAAAGTCTGGTCTTTGTAGAGGGAGTACAATGATTTGAAATAATGTATATGGAAGAAAATTTAAATAACCATAAAATATGTTGGAATCAAAGAAAATAGATTAGGAGAACATCTGTCTCATTTTCAATGGACTTATTAAGAATCCATACTGTAAATCTTGTTTGAGGGATATGAGCCCAATCAGCAGATACTGCTAAACTCAATCACCTGCAAAAGAAAACAAATAGCTTTATGCACAGACAGCTAATCAGCTGCGTGAGTCTCGAGCTTTAACTGCTCACCATTCGCCCACCATTATTGCTTGCAACATCAGGCCCGGTGTCATTTATGTGCAAGAAAAAGAAGTGATAATAACCAGTCACATGTCATTTGATCGCTCTATAAATAGTTGTATAATTGTAGAGGTTTAACTACCAAATGCAACATGAATGAAACAATTACTGTATCTACTGGAAGTGTTTTATTTATTCATTCAATCTTAAGTACTAAAAGGAATGATTGTTGATGGTTTCATCTGATTTAATATTTAAGACTTTTAAAATCTGATGCAAAAGTTTGCAAAATCCTTTTGTTCCCCGCTCCTGTCATTGGGAATGCGAACAGCAGAGGGCAGCTTGAATACATAAATACAAACTAGAAGGGTGCATCTCTCAGTCATCAAAGGCATGCACTGGTTTACATCTCCGGTTCCCAGCACACAGCTCAGCTCCTGTCTGACAGCTGGCTGGACCGCAGAGAGCCGCAGACTGTGATCAGCATCAACCCTATCACAATACCACACTGGGGACACAGTGGAGGAAGTGGAGAATAAAAGAACTGTGGAGTGACAGGTAATTGACCAACACCAGCCAAGTAGCAGGTAATGTTTTTGAAAGCTCTGTGTCAATTTGTAAGCCACATATAATCTGAAGCTCTCTCTGTCTTTTTCCTCCCTCTCTCCCCGTCTGCCTCGTTTTTTTTTTTCCAGCAGGTTGCAGAGAGTTACAGCACCTGCTGCTGAAGAACAACCTCAAAGACAACACTCGATGCTGCTTTTATTGTTAAACCTGTGTTCAGCCATTGTCTGCCCTCCCTCCTGAGCTTCATCTCCCCCCGTTCTCCCCCTGTCTCTCTCTCTCTTCCACGCTGCCTTTCTCTCTAACCCTCTCTCCCTCACTGTGGCTCAAGATGAATCTGCCAGCATGTGCCCATGCTCTTCATCACTGTCAGATGCCCCATGGTGGTCCTCCTCCTCTTTCTCAAACTGGGCACCAACCGCTGGCTAGAATTATTCCTCACCTCCAAAACTCTCCCCACTGTTTCTAAATAAATGTGGCTGTAGTAACCGAGGAGTGTTGCTCATCCATCTTTACCGCGCCGTGTGTGCAGAGTGCAGTGTTTACTGAACTAGACAGAGAGTCTAATAAGCCACACAGTGAGTGTAAAAACACAAAGCACAGAGTGTAACGTCGTGCATTAGGTTCCTGGCATTGGCTCAGACTGGTGATTTGCTCTACATAATTTAAAAGAATTATGATAGGAAGCATATACAAGCTTTTTTTAGGCATTTTCATATATGTATATATATATATATGTATGTATATATATATATATATATATATATATATATATATATATATATATATATATATATATGTGTGTGTGTGTGTGTGTGTATGTATATATATGTATGTATGTATATATATATATATATATATATATATATGTATATATATATATATATATATATATATATATATATATATATATATATATATATATATATAGTCAGCTACTCTGCTATTTTAAATGAACAACTCAACATTTCTGTCCTGAAATAAATACTGGTTAATATAAAAGACACTGCAGTTCATAGTTCACAGTTCTTCTGAGATGCATTTTGAAATGCAGATTTCATACAGGTGTATTTAATTGACCAAAATTCCTGCTACTGATAATCCAGTGAATCACCTAATGATTAAGAATATAATTCATATTCTTTCTTTTACCATTTAAAAAAAAAAAGTACTATCAACAACAATGCTTTCACCTGTAATTAAATACAATACAAGCAATGTTAACAACACTATACAAGTGCTCAAGCGCAAGATCTATTAGGTTTGTAAACTCAAGTTGTTTTTCTTCATTGTAGCAGCTCATTAGCAGCTGTTTGGCCATTTAAATTAGAGCCATTGAAAAGGTTTACTGATAGATAAGAGACTGTTTTTGTTTCACTTGACACAAGAATAACTGCTGATGTTGGATTTGTAATTACGGCTCAAAAGATAGCGGCACCATCTGTTGACACGACGGTGAGGAGTTGGCTTGAGTGTCAGGATGCCGGCTAAAGATACAGAGCTGCATGCTCCGGCGTAATGTTTATGCAGGAGACACCTACACATGCTGGACTGGCTGCATGCAGCCGCTGCTGGACGAGGTGTGTGTGTGTGTGTGTGTGTGTGTGTGTGTGTGTGGTGATTTCTCCTCTCTGCGTTGGTTATCAGCAGACAATTAAAGAGGATACATTCGTTTGTTTTTCTTTGAGGTAATTAAGCTCTTCCACATGACTGATGTTGTCCTTATTGTCCCCTCCTCAGTGGAAGTGCGACTCATTTCCAGTCCTTCTTTACATTTACTGAAATGGATTTTTGTCTTACGCCATTAAATTCTTAGAATTTAAAAAAAAAACAGGTTTCCTTTTCACAAAAAAAAAAAAAAAAAAAACTTGATATATGCTGTTTCATTAAGAAAATACCTGCAATCCAACTTGCCTGGCTGTTAAGTGAGATGACTTGCAACACTCGACATTCGGTTGATCTCATGTGGCTCCAGCCAGGACTTTTTCTCTTTTCACAGTGAAACTCATTCCTCAACACAAACGCACATATTAAGTTCCCCCAAGTTCAATTTTAAATGGTTTTGTAATTAACAAGTAAGCCAAGCTTTAAAATGTCACATTTATTGTATTTTCATATCTCTGAAATTCAGTCCTGAAACAGAATGATGTGTGTTTTATAGCAGTTAAGATAAGAGGCTTACATAGTCGAAATCTCAATATAGATCATTTGACAAACGTCTTTGGTGGCCACTCGTTAAATTGGTTTCACCCGCATATTTGGGCCTTATTTAAAAGATATCTTTGAATAATGGTAAGCAGTTTAGCTCCTCTGAAAAGAGGAGGGTGAAGCAAATGAACTCCATTTCACTCTGTTTTGTTTAATCTATAATGTTGTAGGTTTTCTGCAGTCTTTTCTGGCTGAGTTTATAGCTTCTATATTCTGGCACAGATTAATACAGCTTAGGCACACCTATCTTGAATTTAAGGCAGTCTAATACTCCTTGTTGCATATCAAGGACACAAGAACATATTATCTGATCATTCCTTGCATTCATTACATTAATGAATCAAATATGAATAAGTGTTCCTTATAAAGTTCATTACCATAAACATTAATATTAATGTCATTATGCGGCCATGTTCAGCTTAAATTTCTAATGACGTGTTTCAATATGCCAGTGTTTGCAAAAATGAAAAAGGAAGCCACAGCACTCATCCTATAAGTGTTTTCTTGAATATGCACATTTTACAAGACAAATATAACAGGATTTGTTGTAAATAAAACTCTTATGTCAAATGCAAAACACGAATGCAGTTCAATTTCATGAAAGCAAAGATAATTTGCAGAATTCTATGTTTTTGAGTCTCTGTGTTTGTAATAATAATGTTCGTCTGCTACAAGTTGCTAGATCTATAGGAGTGGCTTTTTTCCCTTTGTTGTAGGGATTTTTCTGGAAAACAAAACAAGCCTGTGGAGGAAGGAACATTTCTAGAGGGTGAACAAAAAAAAGATCCTCTTTATTTCACTGACATGGAGCTTGTGACACACTGATGTCTACACGCAGTGACTACACTTCATATCTCCAGGTTTTCCTTTCAGGAGAGAAAAAGCAACACACGATGCAGCTAATCATAGAGAAAAGCCACATCTGCACCTCAAGTATTCTGAGAAGCTGTTGCATGCTCAATTTTTTTTTTTTTTTTGGGGTGGGGGGGGGGAGCAAATGCATCAACAAGCTGGTTGTGTTTTACCCCTGCTGAAACGCTGGCTGTCAGCAGAGCTCCCATCAAAAAGCAGCGGTACTATCCAGTGCCTAGAGCGTCTGGCTCTGTCCTCTTTTCCAGCCAGACCGGTCTCTGGCAGCTGCACGCATGCACACTGGCCGAGGTCAACGCTGTCACTTCAGAGGGCACTGTCAAATCTCAGCCAACGCTGGATGATGTGGGAGTGCTCCCTACAATCACCCAGATGTTTCCAATCAGCTGGACCTCTCCAGTCCTGCTCACACACACTTTTTAGGTGCTGGACTGGCGTGCGTCGCTGTTTTTTTATAAGAGTGGATGAGGAAATCCGATTAATTAAATGCTGACATTTCTGATTATCATTTGCATGGTTTTATTCTTAATCTAACTGCTCAGTTCATCTCTTCGCACATTTCTTGACTTTAAAAGAGGAAAAAGTGGCCCACAGATAGAACTATTTGTCTATTTTGCAACTGAGATACAACTTCAAGTGTATAGTATTCTAATTCTTCACTTTAATCTGGATATAATATTAATCATTTGTAATTATTATTATGATTATTTTATCACCTTTTATTGGGTGAGTGCGTAACTTTTACTTCATGGCATCAGTTTATTCTGGTTTACCAGCTGTAAACACACAACTATTATTGAAAATATTATTAAATAGTCATAGAAAGCATTGAGATAGTTCTGCTGTTTTTTAGTCAGTTTGATGTTTTTTCAACAATGTATTGATATAAATGGGGAAAAGCTACAAAATTACAACATCATGTCGCTCTTTGAGATTGAAATGTTCAAGTGTTTGGATGAGTTCCCTTATCAGTGATGTTACAATCAGGGATTAAATGATTCTTCAGAAAAAAGTGCTTCGTTTGCCTTCATTAGATTGATCTAATGATCGAAGTTGTACTGTCACACAATATGTGCATACATGTATTGTCAAAACACAACATGTTGTGTTGAGGTTGATACAACAGCAGGTGCATGAAATAGACTTGGCGTTAAACACGATCTGAAACTCAACAGCAAGTCTGTAACCACAAATCAGCGCACAAGCAGGAATAAAAAACACATATATATCTGTGAGAAGTTGGCACATTGTGCCCAATGACCTTGTCTATAAGTTACACTCGCAGAGAAACGGACCTAATCATTTATAACAGCAGGAAGAAGGGGCTGAGAAAAGGTGTGATATTCACCAGTTAACATCCGTCTTCACTACATACTCCGGCGGCAAGTGGATGATAACTTCAGAAGATAAACAAAGCAAGGGACAAAAAAAAAAAAAAAAAAAAAATACAAAAATGCACTGTGAATTTAAACATGAGATAACATTGAAGAAACATCGCAATGATTACGTGAAGAAGTTGTTCGTTCCCATTGTCAGCAGGTAAAAAACCCACCACGATGAGCAGATGAGAAGGAAGAAACTTCTCATTTTTGATGAAAAGCTGTAGTTTAAACACAGTGAGGGAAACTTTTAAAAATCCACATAATGGACCGAATAGAAGGAACAGTAGCAATTTTTTTTTTTAACACAGGTCCCAACAGGGTCATCCAATCACACAGCTATCAATATTATACCAAAGATAGGCAACTATTCTTGTCACAATTATGGCTCAATGGCTCCAACCCCTAATTTAAATCTTGATAATGTCCTCGTATTTTTTTTTTTTTCTTTTTTCTTCTTACAAGTGTAGGAATAACCGCTCCGCAGAAAGCAAATGCATTAGACGTGACGGATGATATTATTTAATTCTGGATGCTTGTACCTCAAGGAGCAGAAATGTATCATCCTTGACTTCACAACAGCACAACAGTGAGACAAGGCGTGCCTCAGCCATCCAATGCAAATTACCACAATTTAGAGTGTTATATTCAGCAGGAGACCATTGCTAAATGGTCAGACAGGCTAGTCACAGATATTAAAATAAATTATGTCTAATTTGAATTTTAGTCACGCCACATTAACTAATAGAAAGTTATTAACATTTCAAAAGACGGAAAAAAAGCTTTTGCCTGCAAAATTAACAGTGGCTGGGTTGACCTGTAAGCCATGCAGTCTGATCACTGTAATGACAGTGTAATGGCATATTTACATTAAAATCTGCGCTGCTAATATGGGATTCAAAATGGGAGGCTCAGTCAAGGATTATTTAGTCTGGCCTGCTGGCCCCTCGCTGAATGTTTCTTTCTTAACTTCAATACAAAGCAAAAAGTTCTCATTTCATGACTATTTATGCGGCTGCTCTCTGTGGTTTGCGTTCCCTCTCACCGCCCTAATGTTCGCTTTACTCCCAACCTTTTATCTTTCATCTCCTCTCGCTTTTCCCTCCTTGGTCTTTAAAGGCAATTATCATTTCACTTCAGAAATGTCAAAATCCTGCACTTCACTTGTATCTGGAGGAGCCTTGTTGGGATGAATGGAATTCTTCAGCGACAGAGATGAGTAGCCCTCCTCCTCCATCCCCAAACCTTCTGATATTGGAGGCTTTGAAACAAGAGAATTTTCTTTGCATTTTAAATATTCCTAATTCATTTCCCCCCACCCTCTCTACTTTGATATTCTCCAAGAAACTACTGTGCTATTTCAAGATAGAGGACGTGAGCCCAGAAGTGATAGGATCACAGTGGTGGAGAGGTTTTAGGTTTAAGGTTTAATTGGTGTGAAAGCACTGAAGGAATGAATTTCTTGTAATGCTGAACACATTTTTTGATTTGACTGAAGCGCTGCAGCAGCGCATAGTTGAATATGACCTGTACCTACTTGACTTCAGTACAACCAGTATCACCAGGCTGCAGCTTCTGACTAAAATAGCTGATTTATTTATTTAATTTGACGACTGTTGGCTGAAGAAAGGAACAAAAAGATCGATACGTGGCATAGCTCAACAAGCTGAATGTTGATTTAATCAAGCTGTACTCAAAAAAATCCAATTAAAGTCTAATACAGATTATACCAGCAGAATAAACCTCAGTATTTGTAGTAAATGTGGTAACAATTCTCTTTTGTCAACAAAAGTTGTCCAGTTATCATTATTGTACAATATAAAAAAAGTCATATGTCGAGTTTATCAGTTTAAAAAAAAGAAATAAATGACACCTCAACAAATCATTATTTAGGTTAAGTTTCCAACAGGTGGTAGCTCAGAGGACAGAGGCAGCATGGTCAAACCTAAAGGAGGAAAACCTGCAGGTATAAAGTGTAAGCATTCGTCTGCATACATTTTATTGTGTATATTTTTGATCATTTTATGAGAATCAGTTTTTTTTCTTCAATCAAAGCTATTTCTATATTCTGTAAATGAACTTGTCATGTCAGCTTTAACACTTGTTAGCTTCTAGTTAAACACATTCTTATTAATATTATTTATTGTCCTTACGCAGAGTTCTGCTTAATGATGCTGAAAGTGTGTGTTTGAAAGATAATTGTTGCTCTGGAGTCTTTAAAGGTGCTCCGACTGTTCCGTCCCAGCCTCACCTTGCTGCCTTTTAGAAACAAATCTATTATTACCACAAGGGCTCCGCATGACTGCTGGCTGTGAATGCCTGGGCCTCAGACATCCTGCAGGTAGAAAGAGGTGCTACGTATTTAAAAATGCAAAAAAATGACATCTAATGTTTAGCGTTGCTGCTTGTTTCCCAGACCCGGGGTAGACCTGACCATCTGCTCCCCTGGTCGGATGGAGCTATGCTTTTTGGCAGCGCTCAGAGCTATTCCATTGGCCTCCATCTCAAAGGACACCCAGTATTATCAGATTTCTCTTCCCTAGAAAAACCGAGACAGTGGCACTATAAGAATAACAATATGCTTAGAGAAGGAAGGGGGCGGGTGGGTGGAGGATAAAATGGGTGGAATGGAGGGAGCGGGACCACAATAACAACAAGTTGTCTTTCGAGCAGCCAGATTCTGTCACATTACAGATGGAATCACTTCAGAAACATGGAGAATTAATATCCTAATGAAGCTTGGAGTGGCCATTAGGTGTGTGTAATGTGGCTCCAGGGGGCTGGGATAGATGTCCAGCAGCTTTAGGCCCTTATTTGCGCGCAGTCACCTCAGCGGTTGCTTTTATTAGGGTAACATTAGAGGAAAAGGGAGAATGCCACAGAAAGATAGCTTTTTATTACTGTGGTTCCCAGGGAGCCGTGCTCTACCTGTCACAGGCACACAAAGCATGCTGTTTTAGTCCATTTTACAGCTAAATATCACGGTTACAAATGTTTCTGTCTATGGAACAACATTTGGGCTATTATCACCAAAGTGTTCCACTGCTGCCTGGAGATGAGTTATTTGGTCTAATGTTTCAAACTGTGTGAAAGGATTTCTGGGCAGACAGCTGTGAATATAAATTTCATTCACATTTTTCATTCACATTAATAAACTCAATTTCTCTTTTTTCTTTTTTCCATCTCTCCCTCTCTCTCTCTCTCTCTCCCTCTCTCTCTCTCTCTCTCTCTCTCTCTCTCTCTCTCTCTCTCTCTCTCTCTGGTTCTTTTGACAGGCCAATTGCATGCCTCTGCTTTTTATCTCCTTACATTTTCGGGGAACGAATTGCTCTCCTCTGTCACTGGGCTCCAGCCAGGAATTCATTTTTAGTGGGTCAAATGTTTCAGAATGTCATCTTTGACAGGAACCAACCAGCACGATGAACACAAGGAAAGACACGGCCAGCTGGAATTTTTTATTTTATTTTATTTTATTTTATTTTTTTTTTTCCGATCACCGCATACACTTAAGCATGGCTGCCGCGCAGTACACAAAGTACAGGCGCCAAATGTCTACGCAGAAATCAATATTGAATTAAAACACTCCCCTCTCATGAATAAAAAAGAAAAAAGAAAAAAAAAAACTAAAATGAATAATGGTGAGGGGCTATTGGAGCTGCAGGACTCTACAGTCAGCTAATGAAGGTTATGTTGCATGGCAGAATTCAGTAATTGCAAAGCACAAGTGAGGTATTAGACAGGATGTAGCTAATGGAAAACAATCACATTTAACATGGCTCCTTGGTTCTAGCTGTTCAATAAGTGAGCAGCAGGCTGGCTCACAGCAAACAGGAGGTGGGTAGATGGGGTGGGGTGGGGGTGGGGGGTTCCACGCAGCACAGGGCTTTAATGTGATCGGACTATAACAGACAATCTATTTACAGTGTGCTCTGGGGAGCTAATAAACAAATGTTGAGTAATTTCAGCCAGCAGTAATTACCCTTGCAGCTGACAAGGAGAGTGTGATACTCTCTCCTTCACCTCCGGCTCGGTCCAGGAGGTGTGGGCTCTTCGGAGCGGTCCTCCTCCACTCATAGAAGTGGCTCACGGCCAGCAGTCAAACATACAGAATCATTTACAGTACAGCACTTCTCTCCAGGCACCGGGGCGTCTCGCTCCACCAGCCATTGTTCTGTCTGGGTTTGGCGCAACGGCAAAACTTAAAGCTGATTTATGATTCATCCATCCATCCATTGTCTCCATGTATTGTAAATAAACAGAAGCCCATTTACAAATGATTTCAGGAAGACATTCTTTTGGCGACAGCGCTGCAGTTTCCCAGTCCCGTCTTTATCAGAACAGCTGAGGAAGAAAACAAATATTGAGTGTGGGAAGCAGACAAATTACAGAGCAGGTTAGCCAGCCACAGAGGCCAGAGGCGTCTTTATCCAGAGAGCTCAGATTTGATCCTTCAGTGACGGTGAAATAGATTTTTATGCAAATGTCTCAATCGATCCCCGTGCCTTCTTTAAATAGACAGAGATGTAGGAAATTGCATGTTGTTGGATAGAGATAATCGTTATATGAAATAATCACTGCTCCACCATGCCTTTAACAGTATATACAACATTTTCTGATTTCCATGTATTTTTTGCTCAGTTTTGTCACACTGACTAAATGACCATTTTTTCTGCTACCACAATCTTCCAGCTTTTTTTTTTTTTTTTTTTTTTTTTTTAACAACTTGTGCCACACTAACACTTTCTGGCACTGGCAACAGTGCATTAGCCTTAGCCCCCTCCGTCTCCCTGACCAGTACGGCACAAACAATGCCACATATCAGATCCCTGTGTTCTCCTCAGAATAACAAGAAGGGAGTGGAGCCGTGACGTGAGGGGTCCAGTCTGAGGGGCTGACAGACGGATAGTGAGCCAGCCTGTCCCTTATCCTCAGACAGGCAGATGTCCCCTCTCCCTGCGTGGCCGGCTGCTGACCAGGGGAGAGCCAGGCGGCTGCTGAAATGAAGAAACTTGAGAGCTCCTCAGGGGGTGAGCTGGTCATTTGATGTCCAGCACAAGGGCAGGGTGTGATGCTGAATGAGCTGAGAGAGGCAGCCTCTGCAGTCTGTTACAAAGGCCCAGTCTGATGGGTGGGGAAGGAGGAAAAATAGCCAGTACGGACAGACCATTACTACATTTCGTCCATTTTGTCAGATAAAATAGCGAGGAAGCACGTGTGAGGATTTGATGCGGAGTCGACAACGTACCAAAATTAAAAGAAATCACCGAGCATACGCATTAAATCTTCATCACTATTTATTAGTCCTTGCAAAACTTTTGCAGTTATTCCCTTTGTTATGGCGAGGAGGAGTGCCTGATGAATCAGTGGACAAAGGGGGGAGTGATACTGACAATATCTACAACTGAAGTCCCATTGAAATATGTGAAGTGCAGTCACAGAGGAACCATGGCATCTTTCTTACCTGGCCTGGGTTCAGTCTTGCAGGCAGCAGAGAGTCCTTTGAAGGCTACAGAGAGGAGATGAGAGGAAGCCCTGCCTGCAGAGGGATCAGCTATGCCGAAGTGCCAGCGCCACAGTGCTGTAATTAATCGCCAGCAATGCAGCCTCGGTCTTGCAGCCCCGCTCAACTTTCTTCCCTCACGACAAAACCTGCGGTCAGAGGATGTTAGGCAACATTAACTGCCTGTACCATTTCCATTTTCTCAGAGAGAGCTGGCGGTGGTGTGCGTGGGGGTGTCCCGGGGTGGGTCTGTAGATATAGGACTGCTGTGGGGGCTCAGGCGAGGAGAGCGACGGTGCATAAGCCATGGCTATGTACCTTTCATCTTGGAGGAGATTTGGAGAGGTTTCAGACCACAGAGACTTCTTAATTCTCACTAATTCATTTGCGTTCCAGATTCACTGGGCCTGGGATAACCTGAGAATGATAATGAACTCGCAAGGGGAGTGCACGGTCCCTTGCCTTTGAATGTGCTCAGAATAGATTCAGATAATCTTTCCTTGTGAATCTTTCTGGAGGAGAAGAATCCTATTAGGAGTGATTGCTTGTCATGAGATGTTCATGAAGTCGAGAGGTCTGAGTGGTGGACACTCACCCTTGGTTTTTCAAATACAGAAATGCAATATGGATGTAACCATGGGAAACTGTATATAGTGCATAAAAAGATAAGTTTCCGGATTCAAAATCACACTTCATAATGAATATTTATTCGCAGGCTGCATGCTCTTCAATCAATACCTTCTACCCACCAGCTTATATAAAATGTGTTTTCTCATCTTGGAAATCAAGCTTCATCCAAACAATATATTATCATTACAAATGAGGGGGCAGTGTATTTACATTTATGGATTAAAATGCCACATTTTCAATACTACGCTGGAATAACCAGGCCTGTGTGTGTTTAAGGTAAAAGCACTAGTTGCCAAATAAAAACGCTCACCAGTATTATTTTTCTCTCTTTTCCCTCTGCTGTTTATGTTTTACATCTTTTTTTATTATTATTATTATTATTTTATTAGAAAAGAAAACATAATTTAAAAATCAAACTCATTTTTGCAACTGCATTTCAGACACTTGGAAGAAAACTGTTTGTCCTTCGCTGTCAGAGTACGAGTGAAATTTAGATTCAGAGAGACTTTTCCATATGCTTCTTTATAGCCGGCTGACAATGAATAGAGAGATTTTCGAGAGATTTATAGGTCTGTGGAGTTCTGAGGGATAGATTGCAAACTCTTGTGAAAAAAAGGGAGGGAAAGCTGCCTTACTTCAGGGCTGGTCTCATCTTTGGTCAAACAGAAGTGAGCTTAATTTGTGGGTCTGCCTGGGGAATTTCAAAGGAAAAAAGCTTTGAGTGACGCCAAGCTTGAGCTCCCTGATGTTAGTGAGATGAATGAAAGCAGGGTCTGTAGGCTACAGGCCTTCTCACACTCTCACATTAACAAAGGTCTTTTAAGTTCTCATCAGGATAATTGTATAGCGAGCGGTGAAAATACAAGAGAGAGTTGTGGAAGAGCGAGACGGCACTTCAGCAGTCACAAGACAAAGTCGTGACAGTCATGTCGCGTCCGCGTTATAATGAACGGCTAAAAGAACAACGCCGTCTGATAAACAAAGCTTGAAGGGAGATTGAAAAATAGACAATTATTCAAAGTGTTTTATGACAAGAAAATATGCACAGCGATGCTTTGGTTTGAGTCCTCTCATTTTTCAGAGGAACAGATATAATCTGTTTTTGATATATCTATATATTACTATTGAATTACTGTAAACACATATTATCATTATTGTTATTATTCCCTTTCAATTCAGCTGAATTTGATTTGTACCCTTTATATTTTCTGAGATATTTCTTATTCTATTTTATTCTTTTCTATTCTGTTCTGGCCGTGGGGCTCTTGAGCCAATCTCGGTTGTTTATGGGTGAAGTCAGAGAACCCCGTCAACAGGTAGCCAGTTCATCACAGGGTAAACAGAGAGACACAGTATCTGTTTGAGTTTTTTTTTTTTTTTTTTTTTTTAAATGAACATTTGGTACAAGTTTATAGAAATAAAAGAAACAAAGTTCAGTTAATGTGCTGCCTTAAACGTCACACTGATCTAGTCCTTCATCTCTTTTACTTATGTTAGATAACATACGTCCAGTGAGCTCTAATATCTCACGAACAACATAAAAGGACACTGATTCCTTCACTGGTTCCTATCACAGAAAATACAAGAATTCATTCTCCTCCTCTTGCTGTATTTCAACAGAAGACTTACTGTGCTATTGTACAGAACTGCCTGGCCTTGATAGAATGACCTAACATTTTGACAGGACAAAATATAAAGCTGCTCTTTATTCCGCGAACAATTCACCAGACACAAGCATGGGAATGGCTTTAATCAAGAGAAATGTGGGTGTGCTGAATGATTTATTTCAGGCATTGCTTTATGTACAAAGAAATCTCAAACATTGCTAAGGGTACAAGCCGTAATAGGGGCCCACTCAATTTTCCCTGAAAGCCGGTGCGGTTGTTGCTGTGAAGTATTTACAAGTGCGATCTGATCAGCCTCAGAGGTTCGCCAACGAGACAGATGATTAGGTACAGCAAACGAGCCTCATCACCGGCGAAAATTGATGACTCAGTGCCGGATGACAGACAACTCAATTTATATCAAGATAAGCCCCCCCCCCACAGTCCCCCACCAATCAAGATTGAGTTATTATTGAGTATAAAGAGAAGAATTTGTAATATCATTAAATCCAGATATGCCTCTCTTCACATCTGGCAGGCAGCCACGCGTGTGAAGGGGGGGTTAAAGGACAGAAAGAGAGAGGCAGAGCAAGGAAGGGAGAAAAAAAAAAAAAAGAAAAACACTCGGGGCAATCATTCCTGGCAGTGTGCTGGCAGCTGCAGTGTTTTTTTGTAATTTCAATATGTTTCTCTGCACCTCAAGCTTGGGAGCAATAACAGCTTACAGATTGCTTATGTCATCAAATTTTGACAAACTTCTCAATTGCTTTTGACCTTCATCTTTAGCCATCTGCTTTCCCCTCCATCCTTATCCTGATCTCCCCCTCAACTCTATATATCTTCACCTGACTATAATTGTGTACCTTAACTGGAAAATGCTTCAGAGCAGATCATTTTAGGAGACCGGAATTAGTCAAAATTAATCCGCAGCTCCCGAAGATCGACCTGTTGAGGGAGCGGTGACGAATTATGAACCCAATGCAACTCTTACTTTCTTAAGAAAAACCTTTCAGTGTCCATTTACACGCAACATCTTGTACATGTGAGGCAACAGTTCGTTGGAGAACACCTGTCAGTCCCTCATTTAGCTGTTTTTGTGTTTATGTTGTGGTGTACCCATCCATCTTCTGTCCTGCTTTCACGTGGCGCTGGATGTCTGCAGGGCTCGCTGGTCCATCGCAGGAGACGTCAAATCACACAAATTCACATTTACTTTAGTTCTACTTATTAATCTCAAAGGGAGAACATGCAATCTCCATGCAAAAAGGCTTTAAAGAACAAACTGGAATCACTGACCTTCTCGTCGAGTATTGCAGCCTCGTTGTGTTTAGTAGGTTTTAAATCTTAAACTGAAAACTGCTATCCCCCTGTGGCAAACAAAACAAAACAAAAAAAAAGCAATACCACAATTTGCTGAAAAACCCTAAAATGCCCACCTGACTCTGAAACTGTGCACTCAGATAATAATTTACTGGGTCTTTTCCAATAAAAATAATTGATACTACTTTAATCCAGTTTGAATCCCAGCCAAATGACTCACTCCTGAAACTCCCCTTCCTTGTTAGCCGCTGTTACATCACAGTAGTCATGAAATCTGCGGAAGCACAATACGGTGTTTTTGCCGTGAAAAAAAAAAAAAAACCCGCGCACTCGTATAGATCAAAAAGCATAATAGAGACCGCTTGAATCGTAAACTGACAACGTGGCATTAAGAAGTATCTTGTACCGCGAGTCAGCGATCAGAGTAAACAACACGTTACGGATAATATAGTCAAGCCGCAGTTTGACATTTTCCTCTGATTTTCATATCTTTGCCTGGAAATGACAGTCTATGTAACATGTGGAGGCTTTAAAAATGCCACGGCTGATATGAAATCAATTTGCATTTCCCCCAGTGCCTGGATAACATGGCCCTGTCAGAGGACCCTGCAGATCTGCTGGAGATAATGACGTTATGGAGGGCGGCTCGCACGGTGGAAGGGATGAAATTGAAAGAGTGACGTTCTGTGTTTCTCATGATTGCCTTGACAGGGGGGGGGGTGTGCCTATTGGACATGTACTCCTCTGTCTTTGCTCGCCATTAGGTTCCCTTGTTCCCAGTCAGGGGTTAAGACAGACTAAAGTGACCCGCCAGTCGGAGCAGTCAAAGCTTCCTGTCAGCCATGGTATTTCCAGCAAAAATCAAGTTTTAGGCACAGGGATGGCAAAACTATTGCCGGTTTCATTAATTACACCCCATGGTTGGTTGATTTCTAGATATTTGGCCATCTGTATTTAGGACAAAAATCTAAATTAATTAGGGATTTTGTGCCACTAATTAAGATATCTTTGAAAGTAAGATTTTTAGGCCATTTTTGATGTTACATCTTAATTTAAAGATAATAATTAACCAACTAATTGACTATTCAGTCTCTGAAAATAAAAGAAATTGAGACCAGTTTGCATGCATGATGTGTCATTTTAAAAGGGGTCTCCCCTTCCTTTACACTCTCTCACTGGCGGCTGCCTGACGAGCGTGATATTCCAGCAGCATCGAGACAGCGTATCATTATATTGTTCAAAAGAATCGCGCAGTAATGGAAATACTACTTTAGGCACTTTGTGGAAATGTGAAAAAGAATTACCCACATTGTGGTGATCACACACAGGAGCATTTGTAAAAACCACATTACAGCGCACAGCCCCAGAATTTGAGAGAAACATTGGAAGCGGATCACTGATGGCGCTGACCTCAGGACATTTAGACTTGATCACACCTGAGCGGGGGGTCCGCTTGTTATCAGGCTCGGAGGACGGCGAGAGAGACGGACATCTCTGCCACCGCCGCAGCACTAATGTGCAGCGGCGCGGCCGCTGTAAACTCCAGGTGATTCTGGCCGAGTTTTCTTCCCTCAGTTTGCCCGTTTTCAGACAGGTTGAATGTGAAAATGTTGACCCGTCCAGCCGGGTCAGATTCCTCTCCTCACTCTGATGGCCTCGGAAGAAAACAATGTGGATGTTTTTTGTTTTTTTTTTCCAGATGTGCTGTCTAATAAATTTGTGGCAAGCGGCAATGAAATACCTGAAAAACATTAAATGCTCCAAATTCCCTCACAGACATTTCTATGGAGCCAGTATTATCAGAATAATTTTGTAGTCACTGCACACAATTATAAAAGAAAATGAAGCATTTAAATGGGAAAACATGGATGTTAAATACCATTATTTTAAGGAACTGTTGCAATGACTTTTTAATATATTCAAATACTGGTTATAAATACACATTTTAAGCATTTATGAAGTTTTAATGTTCTTTGTCTTCACTTGCATGACTAAGAATTCCATTTAAAAAAAATGATGCCAATTAAATCTGGGTAAGAATTAAAATTTCAAAGCTTTTTGAAATCCTCCCAAGTAAAAAGGGAGGGAAAAAAAAAACATACTTTTAAGCAATAATCATCACACAATGAGACATTTTCTTAAGTAGTTTCCCCGGTGCTTCCAGCTAATGGTTCTAATAGGGCTGAAAGTAATGTGTAATTCTTTTACAGGAACAAAACGAATATCAAACACATGTTGGCATTATATTTGGGGATCACAGTTTGACACCTTATTTCCTTTGTTTCCATACATCTCATTATTGATTTTTTTTTTTAAAGTGAAAATACAATTAAACTGAATGCCAGAGGATTAACAGGGTCGTATCATCAGGTGTCTGAGTGTATACGATGTGTATATGGTGTTTGAGAGAGATGAGCGAAGCACAAAATGAGCTGTGTTTTTTCCTGTCATTTTGATAAATAAATGAATTCCAGCAGATACGTACAGGAGCCCCACTGGGTCTGATGCTGGAGCTCCGCTCACTGCGGTGCTCTGGGATGTCCCACGTATAATAAGCAGTATGCTCACAATCTATGAAGGCGACAGGCCGATAATGAGACATCCTGCCTCTAATCGACCTTATAAAAGTCTGAAGAGGCACAAAATGGTGTCCGCCACACCAAATAACACTTTTCAATTAATAAAAACAGAATTCTGCCCACTCCCCCCCCCCCCCCCCCCCCCCCCCAGGACGGGGATAACTTGAGGGCCTTCCTCCCCACATAGTGTGAACAAACCTTTGTGCTCTGGTAGCTGTGCGAGAGAGAGAGTGTGTGTGTGTGTGTGTGTGGGAGGGGGGGGGGGTGGGGGACTCACACACACACACATGCACACCAGGCAAGAATTTATACTTGTCTGTATGGTTTGTTAGCACTCGAGAGATAAAACTTTACATGTTGCTCCCAATTAGCACAGCAGTGACCATGCACTGTCTCCTGTGCTCAGCTTCTCTTCTGAAGAGGCTCTATTTATGTGAAGACTCGTGAGAATGTGAGAATTGAGGCGAGAGAGAGAGAGAGAGAGAGAGAGAGAGAGAGAGAGGAGGGAGATATGGACTGTGTGAGATAGAGTGTGTGTTATGAGGGAGAAAGGGGTGAGGAGAGGGAGTGAAAGAACGAGATAGAGAGAAAGGGAGAATTGAAATGGCTTAAGCATTCACTTTGAGTGGAGAGACAGGTCCTATTAACATTTAACAGCGTTTGTGCAACTTGGTGCCGAGGTTATGATGCAAATGAGGAGGAATTAAAACTGGCCAGAGGTTTGTCATTGATGGATTGCAGTCTGGCAGTGCTCACACTTCCTAGTGTCCATCAGAAGCGATTACTGTGTAATTAAACCTTATTTCTGGACTCTCTAGTGCATAATTACTTTGTGAATGTAACCATCATCTAAAAGCTACAAAAATGCTTTACCATTTTGTCTAGCAGTCAGTTTCATAGGCTTGTGTCAGATATAGCCATCAGACGGAGCAAAAGAACTGTCACTTTTAATAAGAGGCAAAAAATTAAATGAAACAGTATGCTTATTACAGAAAAATTAGGCTTTCAAGAGTCCTTTCTGTTATTTGCATAATTTATCCCCCACCCCACCCACCACACATACACACACCGCAAGCTTTAGGCAATTTCCCTCACATTTAAATAGATTGCACATTTAAGGCTACTTAAGGAAAATTATCACTTTGCATATTTTAATTGTTATGAAGGAAGTGATTTGAGAGAGGTCTGTGGCTCATCCTCTTGAGCCACGCGGTTGTGAAGCTGTCTGATTCGGCTGCTCGGCGCTGCAGCTCCACAGATAACCTCCGAGTTCACACACATCCACTCCAGTTTCATCAGAATGCAAATGAAGCACAGAACACTGGGACAAGTGGATCTTTGATATTTACAAAATAGCCACTAATAACTTGAGTGTAATTTGTTTGACTCAACTTTATTTTTTCTCTTATCACTCCTGATTCTTTTTTTTTTTTTTTCCTTCTTTTTCAACCCTCTCTCTCCTCTGGTCAAATGGCTCTTGTTTAAAAATTCAGTGGAAAGAAACAAAGGGCATGTTTGCTGGTAGAATTTCAGAGCCAGCAGGATGGAGGAAGGATGTGTACTGTGTTAAAAAAAAAAAAAAAAAAAAAAAAATATATATATATATATATATATATATATATATATATATGTATATATATATAAGGCAGACATCACCGATTCTTAACCATAAAAACAAAGCCTGTGCATGCGGTGCCTGTAAGGTCGTTTTGCTTGGACACCCAACAGCAAACACTGCGAGCCGCCAACCCTGTGAAGAGGAGCAACCTGCTAAATGAACAATATTATGGAGACGCTCAACTGTCGAGGCTCAGTTTTCGGCGTCGCTGACGGTCGTTTGCACTCGGCGGCTCGGAAAATAGACGCCGTTTTCATCCCTGCATAAATTGTCCAAACACTTACCTCCCCGAGCAAGTCTGGACTGAGCGTGCTGGCTTGTTGATTTGGTTCATGTTTAGCAAATAAGCCGCGCAAGGAACACGGAAAGCGACACATTCTTTTTGAATTAATTATGATTACGTCTAATTGGGAGAACACGGCGGATTAACACCTTACCGCTCGTGCCGCGTTGTTCTGCATGAAACTGAATATGTTATAGATGTGTGTTAAAAGAGCATATGTAACAGAAGGAAGCAGAATGTGTTCTTTTTTTTCTTTCCATGTTGATGTTGAGATCAGGTTTCGGGTGCACATTATTGTTTTCTGTCGTTTTACCCTAGGAGCATGGAATGCTGGGAGTGATCTGCACTCAAGTATGTTCATTTAGCTTTAAGAGAACACTTGTGACGAACACTGAGAACGACCTTTTCATGAACCCTTTTCGTGTACTTGAATTAGTTTTACTAATTTCAATCATGTACAACTCAGATCTTTATTTAGAACAACTATGAAAATGAAAACATGTTTATTTACAGTTTTCAGGGCAAAGAATGATGCTTCTGCAAATAATTGGCATAAATTACATAATACAGGTACAAAGCATCCAGTGCTATCCCCCCCCCCTCCAAGTTTAGAATGATAAATTAATAGAGGATTTTAATTTCATGATAAACTCCACCCACAGATGATATTAACATGATCACATGATAAAAAAAGACAATAACTACCACAAGCAATGTGCTCCGTCTGCCCTTATTAATCTTGACTGCACAGAAACCCTCCACGCATCTATCCACCTACAACTTGATGAAACAGATATTTTAAGCACAGCTGTCCCACTTTTGGAAAAAAAGAAGAAGAAAAAAAACCCAAACTATATTCGAAAAGATGAACAAAAAAAAAACAAGCAGTGTGCATTGACAAATTAACAGGATTGTGGCCACTGCCGATGCATTTCTTCCACATTTACAAGTAGACACTAGTAAAAGAAAGAAATCATGATATTAGTTGTAACTGATTGAAGAATAGGCATTCAAAAGAAGTTTCTTATAACAGAAATCACACAATCAACCACGTCAGTTTAGTCAGTTACGTTGACAAAAATGCAACCAGAGTTCAGGAAAAAAAGAAAACATCTTTATTCAGTATTTCAATAACCTTTTATGTACCTTGAAATTAAAATACATTTAAAACCGACTGTACTGTAAGTATGGCAATACATACACACATATAAACATGTATGTGGTGCATTTTTCGTAGGTATGCTGTATATCATTAGCAAATGTACAATACGTACAGCTATGTGCAAGTTTATTCTCTGTACATGAATATGAAAAGTAAAAATGTGTTCATATCAGTGTCGTCCCCCTCTTTACTTGCATGTGGAATTGCAAGTGCACATACATACACATTAACATGCGCACTACAACAATTCACAAAGGATTAAAGCAACTTGTTTTTTTTTTTTTTTATTCTTTTCTTTTCTTTTTAGTAAAAGGATTTGCATTAGAGACCTTTCAGAAGACACAGTCCACAACATTTCAATGAAAATGTGGTAAAGAAACTGTAGGCCAGTATGTGCAGGTTAACCTCATCTTTGTCCTCAAGGTGCCTTATTTTTTCTTTCTTTTTTTTTTTTTTTGTGACTTGTACTTGACAGTGTAAAGACAGTCTTTTTGAGGTAGACTGCTCTGATTCAAGGGCAAGCTCATATTTTCCTTTTTTTTGTTTTTTTTTTTTGTTTTGTTTTGTTTTACATTTTTATCCACAAATGCATGACATTCAAAATAACAGGACACGAGTACTACATGTACAATATGTAGCAATGAGGTAGAAATGGTTTATAAAAGAATGCCAGACTATAAAAAACTAGGATGGAATCAACATTTTAAGCAGTTCAAACAAAAACATAATTACAGAAATACTGACAAATTCTTGAAAGAAAGAAAGAAAGAAAGAAAGAAAAAAAAAGTGATTCAAGTGACTGAGTCGGCATCACCGTGAGACTGAATGTGCTTTTTATCAAATGTTCTGCTCAAGTGTTGTTTGGGACTGTAGGCCCTTTCACAACATCACCCTCAACGACTGACAGGATATTACCAACAGCGACACACTGTACCTGCCGCTTAAATCTTGTACATCATGACGCTTAAATCATACAAATCTTTTTCTTTATTTTTTTTTAAAAATGTGCCATGTTTTACATTGTGCTCTGTTGTACTGTTTGGGAGACAGTCTTTTTTTTTTTTTTTTTTTTCTTAATGCAAATATGTGACAAGATCTTTTGTTGACGAAGAGATGATGAGTACTACTTAATTTGAGTGGAACATTTCCCCCTTTTTGACACACATCTCGGCTCTTCGTGAACAGTTGACCTATTGAACTTGTGAAAATCTGTGCTTGTCGATTGCTCTCAGGGCTTCTTAGCACCCTCTTGTCAAAATCCTCCATATTCACTTAAACTCAGCGGGTGTATTCCACTGTGACATTTACTGCCAAGATAAACAAATGAACCAGGTTTTTCTATTTGTAGTGCAGACAGAAATAAAGGGCTGTTCATTAACTCTGATGGGGTAAAACAAATGAAAAATGAAATTAAATTTGAAACAAAAAGTGACAGGTTTTGTAAAAACTCACAGAGCTCTTGAATATTTGACCTGCTGTGAGAAATCAACCCAACAATCTCAATGAGAGGGACAGAAACTTTCCAAATTTACACAAGCACGTCTCACATTGAGGCATTAAGGGCACCGAACATCACAAATTCTTCAGAGACTCTTAATCAAATTCAAAAGAGAGGTTTTACTTTGGCTTTAAGAGAAAAAAAATTAACACCTCACAGTCCCATATATAGCCTATAGTTACAATACTGTATAGAATGAGGGTGTTCAACAAATAAGCTGCCTTATTTTTAATGAAATTATTCTAAATGCAAGTAACTGCTTGTGTCTTACATTTAAACTCTTAAAAGCTTCATTTGAAAAAGTGTGCAGCTTTATGGTTATGTCACCGTTATGTAACAACACATCTGCTTGTTTGTTTTTTTGACCATGAAGATAATACTATGCAATTTTGATAAGAGTGATCCAACTGTGAAAAAAACTGGACAAACCTTCACATAATTTGACAAAAAAAAAAAAAACAAAACAAAACATGGAAACATGAATGGGCATTTACATTTTCCTCCATTGTGTTCTTTCCACTTGTGTGCTGTTGAATTTAGAAAACACAGTCAGTGGATTACTGTTTTAGAAATTACGATAGTTTCTGGGGATTTAAATTCCACCACTCTTCTTAAAATGTGATATTTCATATAAAACCTACAACTCAATTCAGATACTGTTAAACTGTAGCTGTGCATATCTGTTGGAAATGCTGTGAGATCGTTTTCCCGCTAGATATTTGCTGTGATTTTAATTCGGAGGCAAGAGTTTGTGATACCAAAGCAGTGATAACCATGCGTTTCATAAAGAAGTTTAAAAAATGTGCAATAGACGACAAATATAAAAAGGATCTTCTTCAAAGAAGCAAAGGAAAAAGAAAAAAGGCGGGAAAGTCCTTTAGTGCCTCTGCGAGTGCCTTGCTTTCCTTCCTGCTCTCATGCGGACATAATACATTCAGTACTTTTACGAGCCAATTCAGCTGTCAGACCTGCTCCTCTCCCCTGATGAAATCATACTGAATAACAGCAGTGAATTGTAATTATTAACACAGTAACACTTTAAATGTGCCAATCACAACAGAATGAAACTGTGAGTTGCGCTCCACATACAGCCGGCGTGATACCAGCCTTCGAGACATGTTCTTAAAGAGGAATGCCACTCAATTCACCAGTGTAACAGGTATCGCCAACGAAGGTCAACCGATTCTTCTGTATACTTCACATCAGTATAATAGAACTTCTTCTTTTTCTTTCTTTCTTTTTTTTTAAATGCATAACACATTTTGAGTTTTCTATCCGACACCACAAACTCAGGACTGTAACAAAGTATGACAAGAAGATCCAAGGTGAGTGTAAGCCGACACACACCGAGTTGTCCTAAGGCAGAAGAACAGTATATCCCAAAGCTGATATTCAGTGGTATTCCCATTTAAGTGCATTATGTGGTGAGAAAAACAGGGTTCTTGGGAGTTATCAAAATGTAAAGCTAATAGATTTTTTTTTTTTTTTTTTTTTTTTTTTTGCTCACAACAAAATGCTGTTTGGTGTTCTCTCAAAGGGTTTCCTCATCAAACAAGCAGAACAGGTGCTGACATTTTGCTGTCTTCGTGAATTTGTCTTTCAGAGATAACAAACAAACTGAGGTAGAAAAGGAACTTAGGCTATACATAATCCTTAGGTTTCATTAATGATAAAACAGCAGCATGGAACAAAATAGCTCGGGGCAGCTGTCTTCCTCAACCCCGAGATGTTTGTCTGCACCTTTTTCGGATTTCTCTCTCAGCTCTGCGTCAACACAAGCCGAACAGTTCTGCCCGCGAACAGGGAGCTAAACAACAGGATCATTGTATTTGATGTAAATGAAGGTTTTTCATGTGATAGCGAACAGAAAAAAAGAAGAAAAAAAAATCTGCTCAAAACAGAAACTTCCTCAAGGCTACAATTCAAAATACATAATGGTTTCATTCTTTCCCAAGGCAAATCTCTGATCATAATACAAGTTTCCATTTTGAACTGATCCAAAGGTGAAGAATGCTAAATAAATCACTTTTTACCTCAAACATAAACCAGAATTGCTGTCGTACATTCGTTGCAGGAACCTTCTCATTTCTTTTCGATTTTTTTGAGGTATTACATTTGATTATGAATTTTTTTAACTGGAACCAAATGCTTGCGTGGCGCTCCGATACAAGCTTGTGAGGTACTGTACACATCATCGTCATCATCATCATCACTTTCCTGAGTTTTCAAATAGAGGACATCAAAAATGGGTAGAATTTTTTTTAACATACTGAATCACCACTGTAACAATATCCGAACAAGAATTACATGGTCATTTATCATTTAAATTGAAGTCACGCTGCAAAGTGATACTTGTTTTACGTTCTCTTTTGAGGACAGTTTAGTACGACAACCAATTTCAAGCTCGCTATAAATTAGCTGAGATTTCAGGGCAAAAAAAAAAAAAAAAAGTGAGGATGTTAACGTTGTTGTAGTTCAATGATTTACACTTAAAACCTCTTGAAGTTAATGGAGCCCAAACCGAAAGTATGCCAGTAGATTTCGTTCATCTTAAATTAACCACAACTGTTCACAGAGAGCACAAAACAGACATAGCTGAAAAACACTGTTCCAATGAAAAAGAGAAAGCAGGTTTTTTTTTTTTGTCACATTGTAAAGCTTTGTATAATAGAATGTCACCAATGAATTGTGAGGCAAAACAACTCAAAAAACTATAAACAAAAATCCTTAAACAGCACCACCTCAGGCACTTGATAGCAACTAAATCTCAAGATCAGCAGAATAGTATATATATATTTATATATATATATTTATTTATGTATATGTATATACAAAAACAGGGGCATCTTCTCCAGGTTTCAATGAACACGTGGCCTCAGCCACATAAAGCATTAGATTCATATGGTATCCTCTCGTCTGGAGCATGTCAGGACAGCCCCTCTGCTCGTATCGCCGCTGTCTGCTGTTCACCGAAGGCTTAACGCCTCTCTGTACGCAACAACTGGGTGCAATGACAATTGTGTTCAGCGTGTCTGTTTCATTGGCTGCAACCAAACATTTTATTCCACTCAGTGTACATGTCAAGTTCTTTTTGTGATATGCTTGGCTGGAATTTGCAAAACACATTGTCAAAGTCCTGGTACGAGACCGGTCTCATCTGACTCGGGTGGATACTGGAAAGGTCAGTACCTGGCAAGCCGTGGAGAGGCCCGACCACAGCCTCTTGACATAGCTGGGCTACATCCAGTCCTGAAAAACCCTCGGTCCTCTGAACTAGGAGTGACATCTCCTTGTCACTAAGACAGTAGTTGTGCTGTGAGAGCAGTTGGCTGATTATCTGGTGTCGTGCGGTCCCGTCAGGCAGGGGGATGAGCAATCGCTTGGTAAAGTACCTCCTCAGGGACTCCGGGATCTCTTCGGGCTTACTGGTGGAGCAGACCACGAGAACGTGGTCCTCCGCAGAAGTCAGAACACTGTCGAGCTGTATGAGGAGCTCGGCCTTGAGGTGATTGACTGGGCTCTCCTCGCTGAGCTGGGCCGACAGCAGCAGGTCCACGTCGCTGATGAAGACCACGGCTGGCTGGCGACATCGGGCCACGAGGAAAGAGGCCTGGATGACCTTGTCTCCTTCCCCCAGCCACTTGGTCACCAGGGCCGAGCTGCTTATTCGTAAAAAGGCAGCTCCCAGCTGGCTGGCCATGCAGCGTGCAAGCAGTGTTCTACCAGTTCCCTGAGGTCCAAATAAAAGGAGGCTCCGAGGTAATGTGGTAAGTCCGCTAAACATATCAGGCCTCAAAATGGGCCAAAGTATCTCCTCTTTAATGGCTGCTTTGGCCATATCCAGACCTGCAATATCACTCCAGTCCACTGGGGAGCCCTGCTGAAGAATCTCTGTGGTCACCATCTCCACCAGGTTGGAATCACTGTTCTTCAGTTGTTCCTCTGCAGCGTGGATGGACGAGGTAGCTGTACCTATGTCGGGGCCTGTGAGGGAGTGGGAATGGTGCTGCCTGTGCTCTTCGGCTGGCTCACTCATGATGGGAGAGCCAAACTTATTGTAGGGTTCGCCTGTTCGGAGGTCGCCGGCAGAGCTTTTGGTTGATCCATAGGATGGAGGGGTGAGTGCTCTGCCGGAGTGTAAGTTAAATTTCCTTTGCTGATCAGAGGACATCGGCTGTTTGGTTGGTTTAAAAGCTAAAGACGGCGCTTCGGCGTTCCGTTCGAAGCCGTTGCCCCGGTTTGAGTCACTGCCGTCTGATACTCTGTACATCGGACTCTGTGAGGAGCGCTGTTGGCTGTAGTTAAAATTACCATAGCTTGAGTCCATATCTCCATGTCCACTCATGTAGAAAGCTTTTCGTTTTAATGAGTTGGATGTGCTGCCATTCAAAGGTGTTGGTGCGATCGGTGTATGGTTGTGGGACTGGTAGGTGTAGCCAGGCAATGTGGAGGGAGGGATCGGTGTCGGAGCCGCAATACCGGATGGCAGATAAGCAGAAGGAGGAGGTGCTCCCCCAGGGCTATAACCAGGGCCAACAGCAGTCTGTGAAGCATACCCCGTCGAAGGATAATTGTAGTTGGGAAGGTTTGGAGACCCGGCGTTGTAGCTCGGCACTAAAGCCGGGGGAGGGGGTGGGGGAGGCGGCTGTAATAGCCCGGCGCTGTGCAAAGGAGACGGATGTGGGGAGGGGAGGGCCGGGGTGCTCTGGCCGCTGTAGCTAGAATGCAGGTACGAGCCGTTGTAGCTGGCAGTATATTCCTGAGAGGGGAGGCCCGAGTGGAGAGTAGTCGCCGTGTGACTCCCACAGTTACTGCTGGAATAGCTAGGCTCAGACAAGCTGCTGGCCACCCCTGGGGAGCTGCCTATGCTAGCAGACACATCTGTAGGGGGTAGGGCAGCTGTCATTCCAGCTTTGCTCACAGATATAACATCTGGAGCACAGTTCATTGGGTAAATCCCCTCCTGCCAGGACTCATTCTCTGACTTTCGTCCATTCATGAGTCCAGTGGTGCTATCGGAGTAAGAGCACAGCAGGGCTCTTTCATTTGGGCCTTCTAGGATCCCAGAGTATTTCTCTGCATATTTCTTAAGCAGATTGGAGGCAGTCAGTGCAGAGATGTCGTCGTTTGCCCACGCATATTGGTATGTTCGCTGTAAGTGCCCCCGGTAGGCCTCTACTTTGTGTGCCGGCGAGCGGGTAGTGGATGAGATGTCAAAGTGTTGTTCTGCCCATTGTGTATGCTCTGGGGTCCACTGCATCTTTAGACCTAGATTTTTCACATAAAAAACAATATGTCAGTGTAAGCAATAAATCACAGTTCATAATCATTTATACTGTATGTTCTTACATGCTGGGCTGCAATGAAAGGGCAGCAAATCAAACATTCAAAACGGGCAAAAATATCAAAACATG
The DNA here is from genome assembly GCF_902148845.1 of Salarias fasciatus. Lineage (NCBI taxonomy): Eukaryota > Metazoa > Chordata > Actinopteri > Blenniiformes > Blenniidae > Salarias > Salarias fasciatus. Next base: position 22,422,479 of record NC_043760.1, read on the forward strand.
CACAGATTTTTTTTTTTACATTTTATTAATATAAGTATATGATATGAATCAAATGTATCTTCCAGGAAATCATGAAACGTGTGTGTTTTTTCTTGTACAGCTCCAACTGAACACACGTTCTGGTCAGCGGGAAGACGAACGGCCAAACACCTGGTTAGCGTGGTATAATCCACCCAACACAGAGCGGAGTGACACAGACATCGCAGGTCAGTCTATAATCCAACTCTCATCTGAGGCATTCTGTGACAGTTTCAAATCTGCTTGAAGGAGAGCAGCAAAGCAATCTTCCTTGGCAGCGCTCCGTTGCTTTCATCACACAAACCCCTCAGCCCAGCATGAATTACATCCACATCGAGTCTGCCTACTGCTTCCTCGTCGACATGGTCAGGGAAAAAAAAAAAAGAGAGAGAGAGAGAGAGAGGGAGGAAAAAAAACCATGCTTCACTTGTCTTCCTCTCTGCAGCCTCTCTCAACCTCTCTATATAGCTTTAAGGGTTTGAATGACAGAAATAATCCAGTTAAATCCTAAAGTCAATCTGCAAATAAAAGTTTTTACTGATGCTGTCATCTTTTACTCCGGGATTATCAGAGGATGTACTATATCCCCAAAGAATGTGGACTATTAGAGATTACAGCTCAAAACAATCTCAGATAGTGTACAGAGTCCCACACATCTTCCATCAACACTAATCTGACCAAAACTGACCAAAAAAAAAAAAAAGAAGCTACAAGACGATATTAGCGAGGATAAGTTTTAACTGTTTCCGTCTGGAAGAACGCCTGAATTGGTCGAGCCGGGGTTGCGCTGCCGGTACTTTACACTACAATAAAGTCAAGTCCATATCACAGGCTTTAAGCTCCAAACAGCTACTGTCCAAGGGCCGATTACAAATGCCGTGTTTGTCTGTTGATTCCCTCCTGACTGCCTCCCAGCCGTTTGCCCGCCCGCCACACCAGACACCAGCAGCTAATTAGCAGGATGATGCTGCACTAATTGTGTTAATTTACAAGGTTTTAGTCAAAGAGATCCATGCTATGGCTCACATGGTTGTCAACTATCCAAGCTAATGATAAAGAGAAGAGGAAAAAAGGCGGAGGCAGAAAGACTGGCCAGAAAAAAAAAAAAAAAAAAAAAAGGAAAACTGCAGTAACCATACTGCAGTGGAACAGAACGGTTCATCCACCTAAAGGAAACCCCCCCAAATTAAAGCCCTGCTATCATAAGGAAAACAGCAAGTAAAACTGATCATACATTATAAATAAAATCAGAATTTAACCTGAATATGAACAAAGAATATTTGTTAGAATTACAGCTTTAGAATAACAAAATTAATTAATATTATCTGACTGACTGAAAAGGTTATAAACCAGTTGTTACACAGGTGCAGTTTTGTCAGGACACACACACTCACACACACACTCTTGAACAGTCTTCATGCTGCAGCCAGCACAGTGTTTGGGGAAAACAGCAACGAGCACAAAATCATTGAGTAAAACTCTCAACCAAGTGTGTGCTGCCGTCTATCAATCAGGATAATAGTTTTTGGGAAAAACCATAGAGAAGAGCTCCTTAACACTCAAGACACTTTTTGTCAATAATAAAATTGCACACGGCTTATTGAGTGAGATTGTCCTATTAGAGCTAATCCTCTCTGAACAATCCGCCACTTGGAACGATCGAAGAAGTGCTGCCTGCAAAGTGTACTTGAGATCAGCGAGAATCAGGTATTGTGGAAGTCGCGGGACGTCTGTGATTAGCGAAATGTGCCTGAAACGTGTGTGCGTCGCTGCACAAAGTACCAGGCAGAGCTGTATTTACTGAGCACCGTTCACTAATGCGAAATAAAGTGAAATAGTATCAATAACACGGCTGAACAGTCATATCTGTGTCGGCTTCTCAGCGTTGATGTATTAACCAGTTTTCTCTACAGTGAGATGCTGTATTTACGATGTGAGAGCAGAAATCAGACTTTAAATAGTCTGCGCCAAACAAAGGTTACACAATGATCGTAGATGCATCCCAGGAGACTGCATGCATATGTATACTCAAGAATACTATCCTACACAGGGAACACACATACAGACCGGCTCACTGACACACATGCATTTTTAGAAACTCACACACAGCACATTTGCATAATGATCTCATACTTTAATGCTACGGTAAAATGTCCTCTTTTTTTTCCTCTCTCTCTCTCTCTCTCTCTCTCTCTCTTCTCGCGCAGACATTTAAACAGCATCCACAGGTTCCTCCGTCTTTCTTTGAAATGATATAATTACAGAGCTCTCTATTAGTGGAATGTTTTTAGATAGCCTGGAGGCTTCAGCTCAAATTCCTCTGATCAGCCACCAACAAATGAGGCCTTTGTCGGAGAGCTTCGTGTTTGTCAATTCATAGGTCTCAATACTGCTGTGGTAAAATCTAAGCCGACAAGAATAAGAAGATCTTTTTTTTTTTCTTTTTTTTTTCTTTTTTTTGTTTTGGCCATGATGTTTTAGTAATGACCCGTTAAAAGCAGATTCAGATCTGCATCTGTGAGTCGTGTGTCTATGTGGGCTAATCATAATGTCAATAACAGCGATACATATTCCACACATCGCCGGAGAGGAGGAGGAGGAGGAGGAGGAGGAGGAGGAGGACCAGGTGGAGCTGAAAATGAAAACGCATTTGACACGCGATGCCTCGGAGTCACGCTGTGCTATGGTGTTTAATTTCGGGTTCAGTGATCATCATCGATGAAACAGAGATGCTGACCTTTTTGGGGAACTATTAATCTGGTAGCCTAGGCCATTTTTAAGCAAACAAGAGTGGGCCTCCACTCTGTCCATCCAATTTCCTAGTGCGTAAATTGGACCACCGCTTGCACAATTCTCTATTCATTACTGTGCAGCTGAAAGGAAGCACAGAGGTGGCAGAGTGGTTTTCTTTTCCTCTTTCTGTGTGTATGCACAAGTCCATGTGTGTACGAGTGTGTGTGTGTGAAAGAGAGAGAGAAATAGAAAGATAGAGAGTTAGAGACAGGGAAAAGAAAGAAAGAAAGAAAGAAAGAAAGCAAAATGCCTTCCAAGAGGTTTCCCAAGCATAAAGAGCTGGACTTCCCTTCCTCTTTTTGGCTTGGGGGAGGGGAAAGCGGGTGGACTGAGGGAGAAGGGGGAGGGAAGTGAAAGCTGTCGTAATTGAAACGCGGCCTAATCAGACTCATTACCATTTTTACCAATTTGCACCACCAAAGATGCTTATTAGGTAACTGTGTTTAATAAGCCGCTCTTTAGAAAACTAACTGTAATGAGCTCTTTAAAGTCAGACTTGAGCGTGATTATGCACTGGAAGTGTTTTGCAGGGCGAAAGCAGACTGGTACATTTAGTCATGTACAATGTCATAATTAAGCTGCACAAACTCTGCACTTCACACCACACAATAGTCCCAGCTGAGGCAGCAGACATACTGAAAAGTATTTATAATTACTGATCATTACAACCCTGGGATTTTCACCGCCGGACGTAAACATAATTATGGGAGCTTTTTCTTTTATTCTGCACACACAGAGCTCTCTACTTGACAAGCGTGCAAATATTGCAGACAGACAGTAATTATGTTTATAAATAAAAACAAGCTCATATTCATATTCAAATTCGCCGGAGATATTCAAAGTAGGGGTGGAGCAAAACACGCCAGCACAATGTGAAGTGGTAATCGGCACGGCCACAGACAGTCATTCATCTCACATATCAAGTTAAGACTATTTAAACTCAATTTAGAGCTCCATGTGGCAGTAATTCCAATCTTTGGATGGCAGGGTGCCATTTAACCCCTCATTTAGAGAAGATATGCCTTCCTCAGTCACTGTCTTTTCTGGGGCTACTGCCCATACATTTCTGTTTCACCACACACACACACACACACACACACACACACACACACACACACACATACTCACACACCAGCAAATTACTTCATGTCTCCACACTATCAAAGTCCACTGATCCCAGCGGGTTCTCCTTTAAACCACATGTAAAAAGGTGGAAAATGACTCTACAAGCGCGTGCTCAGAGCATTCTTATTGTAGTTAACCTGCCAGTCAGGCGGCAGAGCACATCCTGTGACAGGACCTTTTTTTTTTTTTTATTGTTATCACAATACTTCTGATCATAAAGGGAGGAGAGCGCAGGAGACCCAACGCAGCAGAGCTAATACCACATCAGTTTGGCGTTAATTAGTTATTTAAAACAGCGAGCCAACGTTCCTGAAACACCCCCCCTCTGTCTGTATTTGCGACCACCGTATTAAAGATCTGCATATCACACAGCCACAAACGACAACATTCATCAGCTAATTTAACCATGAAGCAGATGAAAAAATACTGACATCTTTCTAAACTAATGTCTCAAGTCTTTTATAATATTACAACCAAAGGCTCACTTGTGTGGGGGGCTTTTAGCCTCATTGATAATACAGTGTTTTTTTTTGTTAAATATCAAAAGCTTTATTTTTTTTTAAATGTTCTTGACATAGGTCATCAGTTTTAGAGGGCGTTGATATTCTGAGTTATTGTAAAATAAAATAATGGAAAAAGCTCTGCTGGGAATTAAAAAAAAGCTGTGCATATAAAATTGTTCGTCACATTTCAACTGGAATTTAAAGGTTCATTCATTAATGGAATCACTAAGCGACAGATGGTCAAAAGAGATATAAACAAATAGAAGGCAAAGCATCAAAGTACAAGCTTTTAAAGTAGCATGAAAGACACTTTTAACAGTCACCCTGAGTGAAGAATACAAATTAAATACTGTATTTACTATTTGGCTGAAAAAACTCTTTAAATATCTTATTGAATATTATTTCTCTAAAATGTTTGTACTTGCATTTATTAAAAAAAAAAATCTTTAAGATATTTTAAATTATGCTTCATTGTAATCTGTTCCTGAGCACTGAACTCCTGTGACTTGAGGATGAGACATGGTTTGAATAAAGTCTCAAGGGAAACTGTGAAATGTGTCTATGTTCAGGGAGATGAATGAAATGAATTACTGACTAACTTCGGTAACAAAACCAACATGCAAATATGAAATTTGTGATGTGAACAATATTTTAAGACCTGATTCACTAACACTTGCCACCACAGCTGTGCGAACAGGTCTGCAGTGAGACGTTCAGGTGCAGGATTTTGAATTAAACTCTCGTGTGAGGTTTCCCACTGTTTAGTTTTTCCATACTCACAACTGAAATGTTTCGTTCCCACTAAATGAACCTCGTCGCTGCAGCTTTGCAGCCTTTCAGGGAGGCCAAACAGACAGACTTGTGCTACTTGACACAAAATCAAAAAGTCAACCGTCTCTTTTCACCTGTTTGAAGGTAGTTTCAAAACATTAAGCTTTTTTTTTTTTCTTTCTTTCCTTTTCTTCTGCTCCCTCAGATCACAATCGCCTCTGTGCTGAAACCCCAAAAACCCTGACAGAGATGCTTTCAACCCCTCACTGGCTTCTCACTGTAACACACCTCAAGGTATCAAAACTCACAAATGAAGGCCTGATAAAACAGACTGTCACACCAATCATCTATGACGCTCAAATATAATAACATACGGCTAAAGTTAACGCACATATACAACAGACTGTACAAACCCAGCAGAGGACAATGCAAGCAAAAACCTCGGTTTATGATATTTTGCCATCATGCGATGGACATATTTTCTGCTGATGGACAAATTAACGGTCAGAAGCAGGCGAGGAAGTGGGATGACTCAGTGCAGGAGGAGATGGTTAACGAACCGTTGGATGTTAAATTAGGAAATTGTTGTTTTGTACTTGAAACAAAAGAGGCTTTTAAAAAGAGAGAGAAAGAGAGAGAAAGAGCTCTATGATATAACACTGTCAACTTGACAACAAAATAATCCATTTTATCGCAAACAAACTGATCTGTCCCTGAACAGAAAGCCTTTCTTTAGACCTTCAACTAACCACATAAAACAGAATAAAGTAAATAAAGTGCTATATTTACTGCTGGGTGCGAGGGTGTCCGGAATGAACAAGCTATAATCTGGAGATCTTTGCAAATCCATGACTGAAACTAACAATTTCCATTTCGATAACTTCTACAAAAGTGCCTGACGTGCAGAGCGGCCTGTCACATGCTTCCACCGCCAGATAAAAGTAGATACTGTCGGTATATCATTTTTATCTGCATCTAAATTAAAAGCCGTCCAGTTATCGAGAGCGTGTTCAACACAGCAATAAACCCTCAATCTTCTTGGAGTCTCTGTAAAACAAATGCAGGAGACTTTTTTAGGAGACGCTGTAAGAGTTTATAACGGAATAAAATAGTTTACTAGCATAAAAGTGATCTGAATAATTCATTAATAATTCACATTTAATTTCATAATTCCTATAAACAAATGCCCACTTTGGATTTTTAATTACTTAAACAACGCGGAAGTGGTATAAAATCCACATCTATGTACTACAACACACCGAATGGACATAATTAGTATTAACTTTTTGTAAGTGAGTATATTGGAAAACTGATGACTGTTTTGTTTTACATGTGACACTGACAGAGAAACCATCAGCACGTGTTTGAGTGACCAAGTTTTTGTCATGCCTCATGAGGATTTCACAAAACAAACATTATTTGTCAGGAAGATTTAGTTTTGACGTTTTCTGCAGCAGGAGAAAGGTTCGGACTGTTTCTGCTTTGAACCGGTGTACCCTCAGCCATATGTTAAACTTCACCAGGAACATCGCTGATCGTTTGCCGATTTTAAAATTCAAATTTAATCGAACAATCCGCTTTATACTGCCTACACTGGATCTTCTCCGGTCCCATGGGCCTCTTGTGCTAAGCTAATGATAAAGTCTGCTGGCTGTAGGCGAACACGCGTTCCTCCGATTTCACTGTATTACAGTAAATAGTGAGGCTGAGGAATCCTCCAGCTGTCATTTCTTTGTCTCAGCGATGCTCATTAAATCATGACTCTTCAGGCCGGAAAGCCCTCGAGGTCACATCTTCCATTACAACCGTAAGTATAGCTAAATCCACACAGATGCACAACTATCGGCTCTCCAAACACAAGTGGAACTTGTACACCGCATAAAACTAAGACAATTATTGGAGACAGCCTTCACGGTGTTCTGTAGTGCATAATACTGATGAATACTCAAATGGCTTGTTAGTCAAAAGAACACAATTGTTGAACTCCAGCGTTGGGTGAAACTTGTTTAACCACGGAGCCGCACAGCAGAAAGTAGAAGCAGCGGTTCTGCAAGGCGCGATGAACTTGGCTACTTCGCCTCTCGGGGGATCACTTACACACTTCAAAAGAGAAGAGAGGCCGACGGTGACCTTGCTACATGAAGGCTCATTGACCAAAAGCTACTCGCTAACATCTTCATTCCCCAAAGTCCTGTTACCCCAAGGAAGAGTCCAATCAAAGAGGAGGGAGGGAGGGAGGGAGGACGAGCAAACACAGGCGTCGGGAGGATTTTCCTTCCATTCGTCAATCTTTTGTTCGTACAGTGAAATCAAGGTGTCTCTCTGAGAACCGTCCGGCCGACTTACAAACAAGGGACGAAGCCCGATTGGAAATGAGCAGATTATCTAGTTTACTGGTCCGATTCGCCGCTGGGATCGCGCCACACTTCCTACCATTACGGCTTAACGGCTTCTTAACCTGGTTAAGGCATCAGTGGAATGACGTTAAACAGACGTGTTTATTCTTCCCACTGACTTCACACCAGCCTCCCGCCAACGTTCGAAATGTTTATTTATCCAACGGAAACCTCCCTATTAGTTATACAAGAAAACTACAGCATTTAATTAAAAATAGCAATGCAAAAAAATAAATAAATAAAATTTCACTTTCTCCTGCATGAGATGAACTCTCCTATTAAAAAAGTCAAATAAATAATTTTTCCTAAAAATGAGTCTACACTGTTTCACCGAAGGAAAGATGCGTTTTAAAATCAAAAGGCTAAATTTGTTTACGCGCACAAAGGAAAGCCAAGGACATCTGTCGGTGTGTGTTTACTGTTCTTTGCACATTAAACTGATTAAAAAGTTTAAATTGAACTCTAATTGAAACGGCCAGCGAACAGAGGAGGGATGTTTGCCTGCAACCGCTGTCAGCTCTCCACTGAAACATTCTGAAGCTTTCTGTGGTATCGACTGCAAGTCTCAAAGAAGGTCACTTCTCCAACACAGGCCAGACAAAAGGTGAAATGAGACAACTGAAGCAATCTTAGGTCAATATGAAATAGAAATCTCTCAGCTATACTGTAATAAAGTTACTGAAGTGAAGTAGTGAAGCCATAAAGGGGAACTTTTACAAGGAAAGAGCTGTCTAGGAGATTGGTTCGCCCACTGGCAAACAGTGGCTTCTAAGTGCTGAGGTGGCCCGGCGAGCACGGCGCGCCGCTGAAATGCAGCATTTGCTTTAAAAATAAGTCTCAATTTAAATGGAAATTTATAGTTGGATCATATAAATATTCTTTTAGAAATGTGCGTGGAGAAACTATGATTCCCTCGAAGTGGATTTCAAAAAAAACAAAAAAACAACAACAACCATCATCAAACGCTTTATCTGCTGAATGAAGCATTTAAATATGTGCTGATTTAGAGTGATGGCGGTTTGGATTGGATCAGTAGTGAAGGGCGCCAGTTTTTAAAAGAAGACTGATTCCTCCATTACTCCCAGTCTGGTGTTTAACGCTGACAGAAACTGGAATTACTGAATGTAATACTGCAGCTATTCTCAGGAAACACTTTCAGTAATGGTTATAATGCAAGAAGACTCAGATTGACAGAACTGTCTCTTTTTTTTGGTGGTTTTGGAAGTTACCCCCAATAAATAAATATTGTGTTTGACTTTATCTGTGCACATCCAGCTCCTATTAGACAAATCTAAGTAAACTATGCTTCTTCTTTTTACATAGCTGCTGCTCCTGAAATTCTTCAGCTGGCCATTCATTTTGTTCGAATTTAAAATGTGGTAGAGATTAAAACATGAAGCGATCAATAATAAGGCAACAAAATGAGGAAACGTGTGGAAGCGAGACACTGACTTTGACAACTGCGTGCAGCGTGAATCCTCTCCGTCAGCATTTACTGAAGCCGCCTCTAAACAGAAACAAGTGAAACTATTTTTATCTCAGGACGTATTCAGTTACGCGAGGTTGCACACCTGTTGGGTAATATGCAGAGCCACTAAGAAAAACCTGCCGCGGCTCCATTTGGTGCGTGCACTGCATCTTTCCAAATCACCAGAATAGATCAAGCGATGCAAAGAAGGGGGCGTTTCTTTAAAAGGCCAACATCACCAATCGTACAAATATTTTCTAAACATTTAAAATTATTTTAATTGTTGTCTAAACACACACACACACACACCAAAGTGTGATAATTTTGCAGCACAGTGTAAGAGCTGTGTTTAATGTTACAAACACATTTATTAATTTGTAAATGGAAATACTGTAAAACACAATAATCAGTGATCTCATGACTCCATCCATACGGTAATTTGCAGAAAAAAAAAAAAAAAAAAAATGGCTGAAGCCAAAGAGAAGCGCCAGTGACACAGTTCTGGTGAGTGAAAGCTGCAGTAACTGCTGAGAGGCGAGAGGAGGAGAGGCTGGAGCCTTCGGAGAGTTCAGCGCTCTGACACAAATCAGGAAAGAATGCAAAAAAAAAAAAAGAGACACGCAAAGAAAATGATTCCAGAGCACTCCTTAATAGATTATGAAATGAGGGGAAGAAAAAAAAGGTCAATTCATGTCACAAAGCAATTGTGAAAAATAAATGAGATAATTATTAGAAACTGAGCGGTGGCTATTTCAAGTGTTTCTGCATCCTCTTGTTCCACTAACCACCTTTCCAGTGAGCCTCGGTACGAATCCTTAGGTAAATTTGGGAGAAGTGAATTTTCATTCCGCGAGCGCTAAATCATCACTCGCTGAACAAACAGATGCAAAACATCCCTCGCAATTCATTGTCGACCTCAATATTCCGTTCTTTATGCAGTTTAAAGTAATGATTGTTCCGCATTGTGCTGCATTTGCATGTTCAGAGTTCACCAATTAAAAGCTAATTAATTAGACACAATTCTATTAAGAAACAAATCCCACTCATCAATATACACACCTAGGGTCAGCCATTGCTCAAATGTGGATTGGCTCTTTGCACCACATGGACTAGAGATAGCACAATGGCGCTATTGGCGCTCACAATGAACAGTTTGGCATGGATATATCCGACGGGCATGAACTCATCAGCGCTGATAGATTTTACCTTCCCTGGATATAAAGCAGATCGCTGCCTGGACATGCAGCTTTCTCTCAAACAGTCTCTATCAGGAGACCCGGGAGTTTGATCTCAAAACAAAGAATGCTCATATGTCTCAATACATGGCGACGCCGAAGCCCGACGCCGGAGGGAGAGGAGGCGACAGGGACTGCTGCGATGTCCATTTTTGTGATGGTTCCTAAATGATCGATTCTTCAAAGGCAGTAATAAGAAGGTGTATTCAAGGAAAGGCACAGAAATCTTAATAATCCTTCAATCTATTGAACATTCTCTACTGTTTTAATTAGAGACTGAACTATCCAGTGTCAGGGTCAAAACTGCGACCCGAAGCACAATCTACAAAAAAGACATTAGAATTATAGCAACAGCTAATTTAATGACAATAGCTTTGTCTCTTTATAGTAATTTTAATAAATCAATAAGCTTGAACTGTACAGGTCTGGACTTCACAAGCTGCATGTAGAGTCAACTCTCTTTCTATCTACTGTAAATAATGGCGTTCATCCAATCCCTGTGAAAATCAAGCTTTTTCGTTGTTTTTTGGAAGGTGCTCAAAGGATGGGACCTAGATGTGATCATGTTAAATCTTCTAAATGTCAAATTAGTCCGAGAGAGAATGCGCAAAGAAAACAATGCACTATTTTTTTTAACTTCTTGTGTCTTAAAATCAATGTTGCAGTTAATATGAGGAGAAAGAAAAAAAACAAATGAAAATATTAGCAGACATGTCCCGTGATCTGTGAAAACACTTGTCTGATCTTTTTTTTTTTAAACTGTACACTTTATTTGCCAGTTTTTTTTTGTTTTTTTTTTTCATTTATCACAGTGTATTTTAGCAAGAGGCACACGGCCTGCTGGCAGAAATATGCAATAAAAAACATTTACTCCTCTGTTTATTTGTTATGTTTGCCTTTCTTACTGGCTATGAGTGCACTATGTTAAATATTCCGCCCGTGGCTAGACCAGGTCCCTTGATGAATTGTGAAACAGGCAGCGGCGTAACCGAAAGTATACTGGTCCACTTTGTACAAGGCGATTCGTACAGCCTTGCTCATTTGGGTATGCATGAAATAACAATATCCTACTGGGAGCATTCTGAGTTTCAAACACTTGGGGTCAACTACATGAGCAGATTCCACATGTGCAGCCTGTGGCCACTGAGGTCTGGAATCTACCTCCCTCCTGGCTGGGTGACGTTGCATGTTCTATTTCCAGACCGAGGGTTGAAGTGAGGCTGCAGGGAGTGTAACACTGACCCACATGACCTGTGGCCTAGAAAAGCTGCCTGAAGCTCTGCACACTAAAAAAAAAAAAAAAAAAAAAAAAAATCCTCACTCCTTTGCTACAGCCTTTCAAAGGCAAACAAAACCTTTGCGCGTAGCATGTGTCTTTTCATGCCAAATGATTTGCATCCTTTTTATTCACATCTCTGACTTGTTGTCACTATATTCCATGCTGCTGAGGAGCCTGATGTTCGCTCTCTCAAGTCTCAAGTGGGAGGGAAGAAAAGGAAGGCGAAGAGGCAAAACTGCTTTACTTTCAGGCCCCGTGTCTACAGGCCACATGTCTCCAGTCATCTGTCACTAGTTTACATACATACTATGACACTTCCTCTCTCTGTGGGAACCCGTTGTCACCACTTGGCCGCCAGCAGAGGCTGACTGGGTGCTAGATGGGTCTCCCCCAGGTACCTCTAGGAGCCACATTAGTACTACATGACAGGCTGACAGAAACACACGATACACCAGACACACACCACACACCACAACACACACACACAACACACACACATAGATCCATCCCTTGCCAAGCGCTCACTCCTCCTACAGTACACCACCAGCTCATATCCTCCCAGGCATGGCACGCTTTGCATATAAGCAGTGACTTGCTTTACATCAATTTTTTCAGACACAAAATTATTTTTCACCCCTCTAGCCCTCTCCATGCTACATGGAAGTTTTTGAAATGAATAATGGAAACAACAGAGCTGAAGACTAATGGGATCCATTTAAAGATGGGGAGAGGCAGTGCAGTCAGGGTTTGGGCTGCTGCGGAAAACAACACACTCCGAGTAAATGAATCCACCATTGTTCTGCAGCGCAGACTACGGCTGGCCTAACTTTGCCCGATAATACCGACAATGATGTAACCATGACACGTTTTCCAAAAATAAAGGAAGGTGTTTAGAATAAAACTTTCACACTAAAAATAACAGTTTTTAGCCTTTGCTTGGTGCTAAGAAGAACAACCTTTGGCAAATTGTGTTTGACGGAGCAGAAACGGCGAGCTGCAAACATGAAACCGATCCGTACTCTGGCAGATATAAACACCACATTACACAGTGGAATCAAACAGAACATAAGGTTCTGTTTGGTGCGCGTTACATCCTAGACAGAGCAAATGGCTCCATTTCCTTTTGCGAAAGTGGGAGTTTAAACTATGTTTAGCTTTTCTCAGCAAAAAACCGAGGTTTGGTATTTCCACCTTGCTTCCCCAGATACTTACGGTGCAGGCGAGCGAGCGAGCGAGCGAGCGCGGGGCAGGCCGCTGTAACAGCTATTTTAGACCATGCAAAGTCAACACGACTCCCTAAGGTGATTTCCTGATAATGAACACAAAAGAAGTGTCAGCCCTCATAAAGCTCAGCGATGACGCTGAACTCTTCAGCGCTTTATTTTTTTTTTCCCCTCCTCCCTTGATTTAAGTTAATCTAATACCAGGTGGACTCTGAGAGAGAGAGAGAGACCGTCAAGTAGGCCACACGCCAGACAACAAGTGAAAAAAAAAAAAAAATAGCTTCAGGAATTCAACTAATCTGCAGTTGTTAATTCTGCAATAACCGACAACGCACACACACACACACACACACACACACACGTCCCTTTCTTTCTGCTCTCCCTTCCTCCTGCACGGTCTGCTGTGGTCACATCACGGTGTCACTGCAGACACCCGCTGCCTTGCCGCAGCCTGACACCTTAAACCTCGGTGGCACCGTATACTCCCCCCCCCCCCCCCCCCCCCCCCCCCACCCTGTCGCCCCCCCCCCCCCCCTTCTCTGACGCCATCAGGCCAAACCCCAACTCATCCTATCCTGTCCCTGGCACTCAAGGCTCCCTCTGCTAGCACCTGGCGCCGCGCCAACCTGTCAGCCACCCGACTCCCACCGAGGATGAATGAAATAGCTGAGAACTTTGAAAAAAAAAAAAAAAAAAAATCCAAAAACAAAAAGAAAAAATCACCGTTCGCTCACATCGCATCTGATCAGGCGATTAACAAGTGTCTCAAATATCAATTTGAGACAATTAGTAAAGCGTGTGATGAGGGGGGAAAAAGATGAAAAACACTGAAAGATTAACTTTTGTAGTCAAAGCAAATCCACGCACACTCATGAATATAGATGTCAAAGTTAATTCAATACATGAATCATCACACTATTCCATGATAATAAAGAAAACTGCAATTGCCACACTGTAATTTGTTAAGACAATAATAGTCAAAATGACCGCTCCTTCGGTCTCTTCCTCAATTTAGATTATTTTCAATAACCCTAACCAAAACCGCTCAAGACAAGTCAGTGCTAATACAGATTAAGACATTTGGATGAAAGGAGAAGACATCTCAAACATCGTCTGGTTGAAATAAGTTCTAATGAAACTGGCCAATGCGGTGATATGAAATGTCTTCAGAGGCTGTCTGGCTGTATGGGTTTTCTCTGCAGCCAGGATGGTGGCCTCGATTACCACATTCATCAGGCGCTGGTTTGTGTGAACACAAGAGGAAGTTCAATCAGCAAAAATATGAGTTTTCTCTATCCTCTCGTGAAAGGCTTGCTTCTCCCACATACAAAATCCCCCACAGCACGCAAAAGAAAAAGAAAAACACCTGGAAGAAGGACGGAACAACACCTCTCTTCACCAAGGTTATTCCATGCTAAAGCAACAGTACTCAGGCGCACAATGGCGGCTCAAAGTGCCAGCTATTTTCAAAAGTCATGAAATTGTAGATTTTGTAATCATACTCCTTAAGCGTCGGGCTATCACTGAGTGAAGGTGACAGAAAATTATCTGGCCAAAGGAATAAATCAAAGATATGGAAGCAGATTCGGTCATAAGGACATAATGTTGGTGGTTCTTCGACATGAATAACGTGTCCATGCTGTCTGCTGCCCCCTCCATTCAGACCCTGCGCATAAAGCAACCTACAAATCACATTCGTTGCCAGAATACACAACATTTATAGTATGCGTTTTTACTGGAGAAGATGTAAAGAAGGGCTGCGTTAACAAGACAGGGAATGTGGGAGATTTTTTTTTTTTTTTTTTTCCCCCACTACTGGAAGTCAAGCCAAGCAACCCTCGTGATGAAACGGAGATTTAGACACCCTCCATGTATTTGGTCAGTTGAAAAAAAAAAAAAAAAAAAAAAAAAAAAAAAAGAAAGAAAAGTGAAGAATTTTGCTTGTCTAATTAAAATGTAAACAGTGTAATGAGGACATCAGTGATTTAGGCAAAAGTCTCTCCGGGTTGGCCACTGGGGGTATGATACTACAGAGGCAAAATCTATTGAATGCAACTCATGAATCTCCTCTACAAGTCCAGATGAAAAGCCTTAGTGCTAAACCTAGTTAGTCCACCTGGCGGATTGTCCTAGTCTAGCCAATCCCCAGCAGGCAGGCTCGGAGCTGCCTCGTCTCCTTACGAGAGCAGAGACACCTCGTGTGAAGGAGATGAAAAAAAAGCCCCCCCCCCCCCCCCGTTCCAACGAGAAGAACAAGGAGTTTAAGGTAACAAATGCCGCGCCGTGTAAATAATATTCCTGGCAGTAATGGCCTCAATAAACCAGGCCTGCATCATACTTTAAGAAAGTGTTGCAATTATAATCAGTCATCAGTGAACCCTGAGACGTGAGCACAGCATGCATTATGGTATGGACCATAAAGACAGAGTGATTAGTTTGTATAAAAAAAAGAGAGATTTTTTCTTTTTTTTTTTTAAAAGGGCATGCACATAATAAAAAAGGTGTGCGCGTACACGTGCGCAGGCACACACACACACCTGTACTTATTACTTTCTTTTTTCTTTTTTTTTTTTTTTCCGCAAAAGCGGTATATACTACAATAACCCGCAAAGAAATCTGAGGCGGTGTTTGAATTACCGGCTGCTGCATCAGACACTAAATACCTGCAGGGTTCTTTAATATGCAATCGGCATTGTTTTGTTTTTTTTGTCCGACAAGAATCTGATGAACTAACTTAATCTGTGCATATTTTGAGAGAATGAAAAGAAAAGAAGAAGAAGAAGAAGAAGAAGAAGAAGAAGAAAAAATTGCATGACAAGCCCGTAGCTAGGAGACATATGAAGGGTAAGTACAAGCAGCCAATGGTAGGCACATGCATTTTAGAAAACGTCTATGCCATATGCTGTCACTCAGAGGAAAAAAAAACACAAGTCTGAGCAGACAGTCCACTGTGTCTAAATGAGATGGTAGGAGGAGGAGGAGGAGGAGGAGGAGGAGGAGGAGGAGGAGGAGGGAAGAGAAAGGGAGGATGTCAAGGATTCATGGTCCTTCATCTTTGCAGTAGAGCAAACACGTCCCTCAGTATAGCAACAGACAGCTGCCTCAACCTTCTAATGCAGTCCAACTTAAATCACTGCGAGAATTGTCAGTGTAGAGAGAAACACACAAAGATAACATAGCAGGCTGCCATGAGGGAAACGACAGAGATGTGGATACAAGAGAGGGAGACGAACACAGAAAGAGACAAAGAGAGAGAAGGGGAGGAGGGGGGGGGGGCAACATTGAAAGATAGGAGTTTTTTTTTTTTTGGTCCCTTTTTCTTGAGTCCTTTGGGGACTCCCTCGCTTTTTATATGAAAAGAGAAAAGACACCACTTAACATATTTGCTTAAAGACGACAATCCCGCACTGATCTGGTATAATGCAGTCAAGTGGTTGGCTGTAGTTACTGGCAAATAGATCCGTCTGTAAGGATGAATATTTCATTTATTTACCAAAGCCCTACAGACATCCCAGGGGGTGTTTCAACTGTCAGCTCAAGGTATTCAAGGAGCCGGCTTTAATTGTCGTCATTAGTGCATACATGTAGCGTATCAGATTTATTGTATCTCACTTCCCTAAAGTAATGGTTTAAATTGTGCTGTCAATTACAGTAGTGGAGATATCATGGAGAGAGGAGGAGAACTGCTTCACAAGGACATTTGCTTATTTCAAGATAAAGACTCATCCAAGGAGAATAATATGGTTTTCTTACATTTAGTGCATCTGAACATCTGTTTTGATAATTTAAGGATAAAGTGTATGTTTGAAAAACGCGGGAATAGTAGAAAAAAAAATGTTTTCCTTTAGGAAATCATTGTTGATTTTAACACAGCAGACCCACAGAGAGAATATACTCTTAAAACTGGCTACGCAACTGTAGATCATCGCTGTTTAAAAATGAGAAAAGTCAGCGACTGATGGATGCCAAAATGAAATAAATCCACACTGGGAAATATTTTGAGTTGGCCACTATCAGCGAGGAACACGTCTGTCAAAATGTTACAGACATAATTCTCTTTATCTGCGTGTGAGTGCTGAGAAGGTGGAAGCAATTACTTAGTTTACACCACATCTCACAACTTTCGGCGATTATTTACACTCGCCGCCTAAGAGTGTGAACATGTGTGGCGTACAGTGAGGTGGGGTGATGAAAACAGGGAGGTCAGCATCTGTTGTCAAATTCAGCTCGGAGATTTACGTCGAGCAGCAGCTCAGATTGTTATCGCGAGTGCCATCCTATCAAAAATAAACAGAGCTGTCAGCTTCTTTCCATGCACACCGGAGGTGTCCGGGGTTAAGTAAGGATCTGTGAGAATCGCCACACACACTGCAGGAGCTCAGACATGAAACCCCCCCCCCCCACCTCCACCTCCACCTCCACGACCGAAACTCTCTTGCATATGTTGCACTTAATAATTAGTCTATTTCCGATCAAACATATCAGAGAATAGTTTGATTTTTTACAAGAGGTTTGCTTGGAAATTAATAAGTCGGTCTGTAAACACATGCACTAGTGTTAATTTGCACAAGTTCTGAATGTAATCGTCTAAACAGTGCATTGAGCACCGCAAATTAAAAATACTGATCATTGCTCCAAATTATTTATCGTCTTTTTTAGTGTCCATGTCTGTGTATCTCAGCTCAGAATTCACTGCAATAAAAATAACCCCCCCCCCACACACACACACACACCAGGAGGGGTAAAAACATGAAAAAGTGTAAAATCTGACCAACAGTTTTAAAAACCCACTTTGCAATAACACATTACAAGCAAACACTCAAACATAATGACGTGGTAGTATGTACATTTTTTTCCCACTGAGTGACGGATGCTGGGATACTGTTATTTTTGAAGAGGAATGAAAACATACTTCAGCTCACTGCTGATGATGTTAATTTCCTCTCAAAGCAAAAACATGCAAATGAAATGTGCGAACACAATTAAGTAAGTTGTTCTATGGAGGTGGGAAAGGTTCACTTAGGACAAAGTGTTTGCAAAAGAGAAACAGCCCACAACTTGTTACTTCCCCTGACTTTGTGTCTATTTATTGGCTTGTCACAAACCATTTTTCACAGGAACATGACTACCGGCTCTATCTGATGTTGCTTTTGGAGTAATTTGTGAGCAAATCCTGTTGTTTTGTTTGTGAATCGGTAATGACTGACTAAATTAAAAATGCAGGAGTGTGTTGTCCTAAAAGTCTTTCTGTATATTATGGATTGTTTGACTGCCTACATTTAGATTATTTTAAATACACTGCTGAATAATAAAATCTTACAGTATTTTGCTGCAAATATCACTTTTTAACATACTCTCATATTTAAATTGATGAGAAAATGATAATGATTACCTGATGCAACTTCAGAAACATGAAACTACTACATATTTATTGTTCTAAAATGTATATCAATTTAGAAGACATCCTGAGCTTGTGCAACTTTGGAGCATTTAAAATAAATGAATTTTCAAGTTGTCATAAGAATAATTCCCATATTTTTTTTTTTACTGCACATCTAAAGCATCACAAAAGAGAACATGCACAAAATAAGTAACAAGTTGGGTTTTAAATTTGATCTCTTAATGCAAACTTTCAACCCTCCTTAAATTCACATCTTAACCCTGCAACAGCCTCGTTGTTAAAACACTTTTGCATGCAAAAAATTTAGAAAGCAGTGCAATGAGAAAGGAGAAAGCACAGGAAGGATCGCCAGCAACAGAAACCAAATTAAAAAGAGGAAACATTCCTTAACCTTCACGAGGTACTTTGAACTTCATTGAAAAAAAAAACACCACTTGCATGAAATTAATTATACAATATCCCATATCTATAAATATGATCTGTAAATTATTTTACCAAAACTTTCGAGGGTGAACAATGCATGCACACAAATGCACCACGATGACATTTTCTCCCCAAATTGGCTTAAAACAAATAAGACACGATGATGTGAAGGAATTGAGAGATAATTTCAAACTGGACGTACCATAAATACTGGTGCTAGTGATCATGTCTTCGAGCCTAAAAACAAGAGGAGAGGGGAAAAAAAACAGCAGAAACGGAATTTTCACGAGGAGGAATTCCAAGGTTGCTTCTCATTACAGGCACTTTTTTCCTCAGATATCGGATTTCACAACTTAAAGAAAAAAATAAAAATAAAATAAAAAAATCTCCATTAGTCTTTCTTTCCTCGGGTATTCATTTCGAAGATGCAATTAGGAAATAACGCGAAGAAGGAAAAAAAAATCAAAATCAACATGCGCCGCTGGATGAGAGGAAAATAAAAAAAGGACAGGCTGGACGGAGACGGGCGGAGAGGCTCACAGCCTGTCACTTCTTCCGCGAGTTGAAACAAGAGAATAGGAAGCATGTGAGAGACTGTGGATGACAGAAAACACACATTCTTCATGCCGCCCATTAGAGGAAGAGGCGAAAGCAGCGTGATGCCCCCCCTCCCTCCCTTTACTTTTAAAATAGATTACTTGCCAGCAGTTGTCCCACTAAGAGCGCAATGACAACCCATCTATTAACCCCCCCGCCTGCGGTGATCGCGGCAAGTTTTATTCCCGCTGACATGCAAAAACTTCCCCATGCAGGAAACTTATTGAGATCGGATCGTGTGTGTGTGTGTGTGTGTATGTGTGTAGACGTGTGTGTGTATATATGCAACCTCCCTTCCTTGCAACTATACGCAGACTTTAGGATTAAATGTAAAGTCGGTGCAATAAGTCCGCCGCCTTCATCGAGCCTCCTGTAACGGAGAGACAAGTGATTTCTGCTGCGGGAAACCGGAGGCTGGACCGGACACCGTCTGCGGCTCCGTGATGCGCGACATCGTCCCTGCGTGCAGCGCGCGGCTCCTCTCCTCTCCTCTCCTCTCCTCTCCGCTCCTCTCTTCTCTCTCTCTCTCTCTTTTTTTTTTAATTGTTCGCATCCCTGACACACGCACGGAACGGGGACTTACCTGTGTTAAGGTGACAGGGCAGCGTCGGGGTTTATAGCGGCATCGATCCGGTGCGCGCGCGCGGACGGGCGGCTCGCGAGGTTAAGCGTGGCTGCCGACGATTTGAAACCATTCCAAGTTAGTGAGGGGAAGACTGACCGCAGCCTCTGCCATGTTGGAATTCCAAACCCTGGACAGCTGCTCCGCGGACTGAAGGCTGCACGCCGCGCACTGCGCATGTTCTCTGCGGAGAGAGAGCCAAATTCAAAGAGAGCCCGGCCGAGGGACGAGCAGGCATTCCTGCTCTCCGCTCATTTGACGGATCAAATGTCTAATTGTGCAGCCTGCGAGCAAGAAAAAAAAAAAAAAAAAAAAAAAAACGGGGACTGGCTGCTTCACGTCTGCTTTGTGCACGTCTGAGGAGCCGCGTGCGTGTTTTCATTGTGCCAGAGACGCAGTTATACATGGAGTTAAATCAGCTCAAGAGTCAACATGTCAAAACTTTTCCTCTCCATTTAATCACCTGAGCACCATTCTTAGATATTTTGTCAATTTGATAGATTACTAACGAGAAATACATGTTTCAATTGTTTATCTTGTGCGTTTATTGATATATTTTGCTTTTCTTTAAGTTAATTTCTCTCCCATTTATTAAGAGACTTCTTCAAAGTCTCTTTTTTTTACTGCAATGAAATAAAAACATGTATCTCCAAATTGAAATAAACAACAAACGTTTGCCTTTACAGTTTACTTTTATTCATGTTAGAAGACAATTGACAGAATGGAGAACCAATGATGAATTGGGAGGGGGTGAGGTTGCCAATCCACCTGCCACAGCAGAAGATGATCTGTTTGAATACCCATTAGCTTCCTGGGGTCTTCACACATGGTTCATATACACATTTTACCATTTCACAACATCATATGATTTATCAGTTAACACGCTGCTTAAAATTTAGTTCAACCATTGCTATTAACACAGAAAGGATTGGGATAAACACATTTCCACACAAAACTGTTGAATAACTGTTCATTTATTTACTCAAAGAAGGGAAAACATTTTTCATCACCATCTATGAGAACTTTCCAACCATTTATGTCTCTGTTGTTTTGAAATATGAACAAAGTGACTTATCTAAAGTCACTCAGTGATAATCCAAATTCTTCAGAGACAGCACCACACTTTAAAGCAGCAGACCACTACTGACCAAAGATCAACTGGAAATACTGGAAACTCATTTTGTCCTAAATATCAGTGTCTCCGTCCCGATCCAGCCAGCTGCCAGTTTTTCTGCCCCAGCAAACACGACCAGGCTGCTGCAGATATGACAATGAATATGTTTTTGCCTGGACGTATGTTCAGACATGAAATGAGTTCACCAGGCATCAGCTGCACGGCGAAGAGTAAACCAGCCAGACGGAGCAGTAACCAGCAGAGATTTACACGAAGACAGGCGAGAGACGGGAATCTATGCAGGTACAAGTAAACCAGAGCCCATCAAGTCAGAGTCCAACAAAGAAACAAGATCCTCAGACTTCTGATGTCTCATAAAAGCTCAATCTGCCATTTCTGTTTGTTTCTGCACAGATACAACAAGACATTATCTTTTGAAAACTAAATTTGCTTTCCACTAACTGGAATGCTGGATGTATATATTGAACTATAGACACATCAGTTTGCTTGTGCGACTCTCAAATCTTTTTCGACAACACTTAAACCTTCATTTTCTTGTTTAGGGATGTATTTTGCATATAATTCTTCGGGCCCTTGCTATTATCTGTACACGGCCTTGAAAGAGGGAGGTGATCTCTTCTCCTTTGGGAAAAGCAGTGCAGAAAAGACCCTGGTGAGACACACGATATGAGGTTCGGCACCAAAAGTCACATTATGCCCTCTCATCTCCATACCCAAGGCCCTGGGAGTGATGCATTGATTCAGCCTTCAGTACTCCCTTGACTGCTCCATGCTAATTCCAACGGCATGAACTCTTTGGAGAAATCCTACCCATAAGGCAGGACGCGCAGCGGCCACTGAGCTGCTCCGGAAAAATGACAGTTTAAGCTTCATACACTCACAGCGTCGTTCACCACTACTGAGTCGCCTCTCTTAGCAAACAGTAAAGAGCAAATTGCCATCGGAGAGACCGAGAAGATGCATATTTCATTGCTGTTTTCTTTCTCTCTCTCTTTTTTTTTTTTTTTTTTTTGTTGATGTCAGTGCTGATCGGATAATTTTTCTAACCGCAGAGGAACAATTTCCTGTTTATACTCGGACGATACGACCGTCGGCCAGCGCCTGCGTTTTGTGGGAAGAGCTAAAAAATCTGTGTGTGCTTTGGAGGTCACGGCGAAAACAACAGCAGTGCATTTCCAGGTGTAGCCACGTCCATTGTCTCCTTCCTCATACGGGCATGTTCAGCCTGTGCCTTTGTCCTTGTGTCAGCAGGCAGGACATTCTAAATTATTTTGCTCAGCTGCCTCCCTGAACTCTTGCTACAGCACGTCAATACACACATCATGCAGACACCCGCACATACGGCTACAGGGAGCACAGTTCATGTCCATCACACACTCCGATCCTTGACACATGCCGAAGCTCGAGAAAAATAATAGTGAAACGGTGACGATTACGGTATAGATTTAAAAATCGCTTCAATACCCAAACTTGAGGCTTCTTGATATTGCTATGAATTCACAAAAACAACAGGAAGACATTGCAGTGAAAGTCAATATTTTAAAGGTGAACGTCTGTTTGTTTGTTTTGTGCTGTTTTTCAGCTAATGTGCTTCTTTTGAGCAAGAAACTGATGATTGTAAAACAATTGGTAATATCCTCTTTCCTCCCTCCACTACACACACACACACACACACACACACACACACACACACACACACACACACACACACACACACACACACACACACACACACAGTGAAATAGTTCATTTCCCCAGGAATGAGGTTAGGGGTTTACACGGCATGTGACTGGCTGTTTTTTTAACCTCCTGCCTACAGAGTCTTATGTCATGTGTGATCACTTCAGCAACGTTGCTGGGCATTTATTTTTTCAGTCGTGAACCACTGACTCTGGAGATACCAGCTGCACGCACTGGAGCGTGCATCTTGATGTAGCAAGTGTTTATTTCCCCGATCAGCAGTTTGCAGAATTATCGATTGATCCTTAAAGTGATTGTTGTCTCACAGTAATCACAGCAGCATGTTTTATAAGAAATGAAACGTATATTGAGTACTTCCAGTGTCTCAAACATAATGTTTGTTCTCCTACAATCTGGGTTTATATTTTCTATCGTCACACAATTTACCCTAAATTCAATTTGGGGATTAAACTGCAAACAATGTTATTTCTCAGTGAGTGATTCTAATCAGGAGTAGAGATCATCCAGTAGGAATAATCGACACATCGAGACATACAGCACTGTGGTCATGCATTGATGCAACATTTTGCTACAAAAGGGAATCAGCCATTACAGGGCGATGTAAAAAAAAAAAAAAAAAAAAAAGTGAAAAATTACAGGCTTGATTTCCCACATTATTTCAAGATGCGTATCCAAGTCCCTGTATGGACTGAGGCAAAAATCCTAATAGGGACAAGCTCGAAGTGAATAGAGCCCACAAGAGGATAAGCTACTAAATCTTGCAATAAAAGCAATGTGATTTACTGTAAATTCCACAAGGCTGACAGTGCCACAGCTGAGGGCATAAACACTCCTTTCAATGCAGCGGCTCAGTACTGTCTGCTGTGAACTACAATCACACAGGCATGCTGCTCAGCACCACTGACTTTGATAAATCACCAGGAAGTCCCACTGTTGGCTTAAAACTAGAACTTGTTCAGTTGCAATTCTGCATTTGTCCTTCTTTAATGTGTATGGAAGTGGCTTTAGCAGTAATCTGTCAGTGATTGATTAGGTGTGGCCAAATCCCCTTTCCGTTCTCCTCTGCTGGCTCACTGTGCAGCTCCAGCTGTGTATTTACAGAAAGATGGCTGTATTAGGGGGGAGAGGCTGCCTTATTTACCTGCAACATAAACATAGTTACTTCCAATCGGGCGACCGTGCACTCAGGATGACCAGCAGTAAAACAAGAAACGAGGAGTGACATGTTGTGCTGTTGCTGAATTCATGCATCAATGAATAAAGAAATGGGCTTATAGACCTATGACTGGGCTGCTTTGGGAAGAAATCGCCGTTTGAGCCACCCGCCACGCCTGTAACCGCAGGAAAGGATCGACTGATATTTTAATGCGACACAATCACCTTTTATACCGCAAAAAAAAAAAAAAAAAATGTAACAGATATGCATGTAGCCATTAAACATATTTATTTAGAATGTGACTCAAGAGGTTGAAAAAGCAATTTAGACAGGGTGCTGGATATTGATCACACTTTCCAACAGATCCATTTTAATTAAATATTAAGAGAGTGTGCAGCATTGATAGGAACGGAGCGAAGACCGTTTCTTGCTTCTCTTTTGGGCGTCGTTTTAAAAAAGTATACGAATCCAAAAAAAGCGACACGCTTTAGCAACACTCACATGTAATTATTCTTGAAGTATGAAAGCAAGGCTGTGTTATATCTGATGCATTTTGTATTCACTGAATACTTTAGTTATTTTTAAAAGAAGGTCTGAGTATGAACATCCGTGCATGAATTTTAATGGAGATACTTAAATGGTAATTATTCCACTCAGGCTCAAACGTAGGTAACAAATGGAATTCAATCAGTGTCCGTGCATAATGATGGTCATTAGGAGAAAGAAAATAATAATGACATCCTATCTGCATTAAACCTGCAGACACTTTACACAATGATCCTGCAGCCATTATTGATCTCCATGGAGATAAGCAATTGTCACTTTTCAACATTGTGCCTGAATGTTAAATACAGCTCATTTTGTTTTTCTGCAAACTATTTCAGCCAACACCAAATTTTCATTTAATTTACTTCACTACTTGAAATTGTTGGTCTTGTTTCACGTGATTGTAATTTGGCTTTATTGTCACGGGAGCCTCTCCGTCTCCCACTATTTTCTCCTCGCCTCTCCCGGTTTCATAAGGCTTGAATAAAGTCAGCATTGCACCTGAATGTGGCCTGTGCAGATACTTTATGAGCCACTTCTGTGTGAGTGTGTGTGTGTGTGTGTGTGTGTGTGTGCCTGATATGTGTATGCTATAAAGCACGGCAGCGTCACAAAATCAATTTGCAGATCATAAAAACTGTGGCTTTCTGTCTCTGATCAGTACATTACATATCACAGAGAAAAGGGGGAAAAAAATCCGTAATGGGAGAAGCAACAATCATTTCCTCATAAAGTAAAATATAAAAATGACAAAGATAATCAGTCCGCAACCAGATATTTCATCTATACACCAAACAACACTGTGCACACAACACAATTAGTTTGAATAACTTATCAGCAGTTGAAAATTGTAACAGTTGCTTACACATATTGTACAGTAGGCAGCATGTATTGAGTCTTATCCAAGACGGCCACTTGGTTGAATAATTAAATAAGATCTCCAATCAAATGATCCATGATTTGCATGCCTTCTGTTGCCAACTAGCTCCATCTGTTTGGTTTTGAGAGCTCTGACACAGTGGCTCGTGTGAGTGAAACAGCAATAATGTAATTGTGGATGTGACAGATACACCAGATGATGCAGGGACTGTTTGGAAGTCTGGTCCAAGGCATACTGTACAGCATGGTGTCATATGGTCTGCAAGAAAGCATGACAAAAACAGTTTCGTAGCGGCTCTCGACTGTCTCCCTATCATAATTAACTTTAAAAAAAAAAAAAAAAAAAAGCCTCAACCCGTTCAGTTGCATGCACCACTTCAATCCGGGGACTGAGTTTCGAGCCTCTCCCGGAGCATGCATCATGAAGTTACTGTATCTTAATTGAATAGCGGGCTTCAGAGCTTGGAGGGTGAAGGACAATAGTAGCAGGGCCAGTTTGGCGGGCTGCCAGTGGACAATGCAGAGCCGGCCTCGGCTCTCAGCGGCGGGCAGAGCCCATGCCGGAGTCCACATCAGGAGAGACAGCCTCTGCTGCTTTGATGGATCTGTCATAGCGGCTGGTGTCTGCCCTCAGCTGGAGTTCAGGTATTCACTACCAATAACATGTTACTATCCCAGGAATAGGCTCTCGGCTTATTTCCACTCGTTCGCCCCCCCTGTGCGTGTGCAGGACGGTGTGGTCTCTCTGATCACATTATTTCGAATAGAAATAGAGTTTGATATGTATTTAACCTTATATAACCTAATCCAGGTTCATTGAGAGCTTGGAATATTCCTGTTAGCAATCTGCAATGGTTTTTTTTCCTCCTTTTAACAATTAAACACAGTTATTATCAACAACAAACAGCATCCACGGTAAAAGATGCAGATAATAAAACAGCCAATAAGACACAATTTCCACCAGTTGTATGCTTTTTTTTTTTTTCTATTTTGAAGTACATCTGCTTATTAAACCAGCGATGCCAAGGTCAGTCAATTAATGTCTCTTCCTTTTATCAGCTTCAGTAGCTTCACAGTAGTGCCACTTTGCCCATCTCACTTAAGTGCTTTTGTGCCCAAGTAAATGTCCACTATGACCATACGCTGTAATTTCCCTTTATTCTGGCTGATGAAGATGGAGTGAAATAATGAAGATATTTAAAATCAATTATCTTTCATTGCTTTTTGTGTCAACTTGATATTATTTTGAGGCTATAATTTCATGCGTTACGTTTTTAAAAGATATTCAAATAAATGCATTGCGTACAATAAGATGAGATACAGAAAGGCAGCAGCAGCTTGTATTTGTGTGTACTCTTGTTCCATCAGTTCTACCATGCATTTCACAAAGAAAGGTGACTAGACAGTGAATCGGTTGTTGTATAGGTTGTACTATGATTTAATCACGCTGATTTATCAAACACATTGTGTTTGAGCGCAGCCAGTGTTCAGTGTGAAATGCATCTTTTAGGTTTTTCAGGGTCATATTTTGATCATCTCTGTAATAGAATCATACATGGTGGATGGGAGTTTAAGCTGCGTACCTGCAAATACATTGTACACATGACTCCTCTGAAAACAAACATTTGTGTGCTGTGGAAAATTCAAACCTGAAATATTTCCTGCATGAGAAAGGTTTTCAGCTGACTCAAGACACATCCAGTATTATTACCTCAATATGGGAATATGCACTATATAGCCATTTTGAAATCACTTTATTGGGTAAGTAAAAAACAGAATTAAGTCAGTCAACAATTATGATTTGAAGGGTGTTATTTTATTTAATGTTGTTGATCATTAACTAGAAATTAACTTGATAATTAAAGTCCATTATAACACCAAACATATTGCTTGTGTTTGCCACTTAAAGTCACAGCTTGTTATAGTTGCAGGGCTGCACGGTGCTGATGTATCTGGTGCTTTCTGTGTTGAGTATGCATGTTCTCCCTGTGAGTGTGTGCAGCTTTCTGTCTCTCTGTGTTGACCATGACTGAGTTTAGTAAAATTTATCGGAGGAGTTTTGGTTTTGTTTTTCATCCTGTAGCAGTGAATTACTGCAAACACAGTTTGCTGGTGCGTCACCGTGATCTGAAAATATGTGTGATGCTTTGCAGAGTAGCACTTTGACATTGGACTGTTCTGCTGACTGAAACTGAAGCCAAGCCTGGAGCCAAGTCTAATAGTGACGACCATTTTCAGAATGATCAGATATTCCAGAGATGATTTAGGCAAAGAATGAGAACCGAAAACAATACAGAGGTCAACAGTTTGACTGTCCTAAAACTGTAAAGCTTCTATATTTGCAAGTTAACATTAAAACACAGATAGTATGTTTTAAACATCACACGATTGGCTGTATTGAAAGGTATCAAATCCAGTAATTTACCCTCAATAATGCATTTTGGTGTTTGCTTGCTGCTGTGATAATCATGTTCTGAAAGCCAACCAGCAATTTTATTTAACCTGTACCTATTTTAGGAAGGGAGTCATTCATCACTTATGCTTACATTTTGTTATAATGAAGCACAAAAAAAAAAAGATTGTGGAAAAAGAAAATCAAAACATTGTATTTGGTATTTTTTTTGGGTTATTTTTGGTGAGCATGTAACATCTGAATTAGTCTATCTTTTAGTTCTTTGAAAGAATTACAAAAACAAGCGAAAGGCACACTCTCACAGAAACCATTACCAAACGTGTCGAGCCCCTTTTCGCAGCCGTCTAAGTATAGCACAGACAAATGTGAGCGAGACAGATGCTGGTGAAACACAGAGCCTGCAGTTTGGATTCATTTTGCAAGGCGATGCTTTTCCAAACAGCTCCAAGACTTCCTGATCGGCTGTAATCCCCAGCTTTCACACATAAGTCATTGAGAGCGATGGAGTCCCCTCTGTTTACTCACTCCAAACCAAATGATCTTTCACAAGTAGACCACTTCAGATGTGAAATGGAATTTGCCAGGGTGTTCTATCCCAAGTCTATTTCTCTGTACGCTTTACCAATTCCCAAATAGGGTTCAGTCGCTCACAGATAATGTCTGTGAGGATTGAGCCTGGCTCCTCTACTGTTTTAATGGCCCATGGGAAAAAAGGTATTTGACGGAAATAAAGCAGCACTCTTAAGCGCGTATACGGCATTGAATTTCATTTTGTTTAGTTGCTGTAATCCATTTGTTCATTGGACAGTGGAGGGTTTTCATAATGGCATGTAAATGATTTAGCAACAATAAAGCTGTTGGACTGAAATGACCTGAATTGTTTCAGGAGATTCAGTAGCAAAATATTATATAACAGAATATACGTATATATATATATAGTATTTGGAGCGCATTCCTTCTTGAGACAACAGTAGGAGTTTACTTTGTCACGCACGAACATGATAGAGTTTAAAGAGCGTAACTGATGGCTTTATCTTTGCGGTGGTTGACAGTGTTATTGCTGTGGTACGTAGTTATGATAAATGGTTGTTTTAGGAGGGCTGCATTTACTTTGTAGAGTCATTATGAGAATATTATGTATGAGAAAACAGTCATTAATATTCATTATAATTGCAAATACTGAGCTGAATGCTGATGGAGTGTGTTCAGTTGCCAGCATGGGCCTGCTTTCTCTAATGCGTCTCTCATTGCGTTTGTACGGCAATCAATGTAGGTGTTT
Organism: Salarias fasciatus; assembly: GCF_902148845.1. Lineage (NCBI taxonomy): Eukaryota > Metazoa > Chordata > Actinopteri > Blenniiformes > Blenniidae > Salarias > Salarias fasciatus. Next base: position 22,451,442 of record NC_043760.1, read on the forward strand.
AAAGAAGGTGTCCGCAACATTATCCTACTTTTAGTCAGTAAAGCCCATGACACCCTTGTGGGTAGTGGGAATTAATAAACACCAGTCTCAACATGCCTTTACAATGCACGGCAAGCCATGGTAAGATATAAATGTGCAGCATTATTAGCAAACCGTATGATACCTCACTTGTTATGTATTTGACACACTTTTGTAGAATTCAGTGCATTAAACTCTCCAAAGAATACAGTCTTCCTATTCCAGCTGATAAGGGCTCCAATTGTTGTTTGTGTCTGGTAATTGGAGCAATGTTGAAGCGAGAAGCACTGATACATTTCCCAGTCTATGTGTGAATGAGGCTGGCTATGGAAGGGAAAGGTCAGGCCCCGGACTCGCCTTTCTCCCCCAGGGCCCCGAGCGGTAGGGGCCGGAGAACACCACAAACAATTAAACATGTTGCTTCTCGGGGGTAGAGCAGCCGGACTCCTGTTGGTTAGAGAAGTTTTTACCTCGGTGGGTTGTTGTTGGTCACTCTTCAGAGCAATAATCTGCAGGTCTGAGCAATCAATACGGCTACGACAGCTTCAGCTTCCATTAGCGCAGGCATCTCTTGAGTGCCTGTGCATGAGCGGAGGAGCACAGAGCGGGCATCCACAAATACATCCGCACACATCCGAACGCACACACACACACACACCACACACACACGCACGCACACAACCATATATTCAAGCTCATGCCCAGAATCACCCATTCACACATGCACATGCACTCACACACAGACAAAGGCACATATACCGACCACAGAATCCACATGTTGCTTTTTCACAAATTCAAAATGTAACCCAATAACTCATGATTTCAGGTGATTTATTTTCCATGTATGATCAGTAGTTTCAGATGCCTCCATTAAAAAAAAAAAAAAAAAAAATCCTAAATTCATGTTAATAATTACATTACATGTTCAGTCAGCAAGCAAAATGGTGCAATTACCTCAAAATAAGTGTATTCGATGGACGACTGACTTCAAATACTAACGTGTCAGACTAAGAAAGACATCTCCCCTCTCACTTCCACTTCATGCTCTCGAATCGCTGTGTATCTCGGGCTAACTTGGCTGCACGGTCCCCCATGGTTTACCCCGCTATTTCGTACACCACTAGCTCAGTTTTCTCAGTTTGAAAATACCCTGCAGAGGAGGAGAGTTTGAAGGGGTGTTTGTGGAAGAAACTGGGAAGAGAGAAAGCCACTGAGTGCTTCTGTTCTGGTTTGAAAGTTCACAAATAAATAGCTGCAAGAAAGATTTCAAGCTGGCCTTTTTCCCTCTGCAGCCAGTATTTGCTAACTGGTTCGCTTTGTTTTGAGTGGCTGCACCTGCTCATATTTGATGGTCTCTCCGCTCATTGCATAGAGAAGACGCTTTATTTTAAAATCGTTTCAGATTTGGAAATTACCCAGAAATCTCAAGATTATTGCAGGCTAGCCTTCTAATTAACCAGAAATGCTAATAAGTGCCATTTGTGTTCTTTATTATCCAAGATTAATGACTTGCATTCATGTTGTATCACTTCATGGAAGGAGACTATGATTAGCTTCATTTGGTTGGGTTTGTACTCTCTATTGCATTTTGCGTCGAGCGCTACCCGCGGGATGTCCGGGAGACACGTGATTTATGCACATGCTGCCATATTGCAAGAACTGCCTCCCTCCAGGTCAGCAGTTCAGATAAGTTGCCATGGTGATTTACCCTGGTAAGATGTGAAACCCTGACGATTCTGCATAGGAGATAATCCTGCTTCGTGGTATAACCTCAGGTTTGTATCAACACGACTGTCGGTAACAACCTTTGTTGACCAAAGACATTGGTGTTGTTGTTCTTGAAGAGTTGCGTGATGTTGATACAGTATAAACTAGGATTCTCGAAGTGTCAAATCCAGCATTTTGGATGGTTCAAATAGACTAAAAAAATACAAACCAGACATGAAATACAATTTAACAAAAACAAAAAAACAAAAAAACAATTGCTATTCATTATTTGGCTTCAGTTTTAATAGAGAAGTTCATGTAATTACCAGCTGTTATAAAAGATGTTTAATCTAACACCCTTCACTTGCGCAGGACATTCAGATTAATCGAGCACACCTCACAGGAAGCCGGGAGGTGACCGAACACATTTTTCACATATCCAGACAAAACTGCCATTCCTACAATGCACCAGAAGGTTAAAAATCTCAAAAATCTTCATAAATGAGAACTGCATGAGTGGTGAGAAGGAGTAGGGAGTTAATGCCTGACCGACGAGCTGTAGGAAACATTGCCGACTTGCGACTTGTTCCTCCATGCAGCAGCCCGCCAAAATAAGATTATAGCATGTAAAGACTAACCAGGCATGAAGACAGTCTCCATTCCTTATGGCGTCCGGGACGGACACATGTGTAAGTACTAGACAAAATCATTTCGTACAAAACTTTGCAGAACATAATAATCTGCAGCTTAACATGTTTCAGTATGGAAATGATAACTAACTTTTTCTCTTACATCAAAGAGAACTGTAACCATCAACAGTTTAACTGCAGCATCGATACAGAGAAGCAATAATCCACCTCAGTAGTAGGAGCCTTCCACGCCAACTTTCAAAACATCAAACTCTTTTTTCGGTTCAGTTCAGAAGTCATTTTGATATTATAGCAATATCAGAAACGTGGCTACAACGGTGGACAGGGCCAGTGATTTTGGTATGAAGGGTATGAAATGGTTCACAGGAACAGAGTGGAGGTGGTCTGGCTTTGTTCATTGACAGGAATCTGGAGTTCAAGGTGGTGGAAAACACATCAACAGTCGTGAATAACACATTAGAATGTATTACGCTGAAATAATTAGGAAGCAGAAAAATGTCACTGTTAGTAGAAATATAGAGCGCTCCAAATTCAAAGATACTCCTTAGTACTCTATAGTGAATGGTCGAAGGAAAAGCAAAATCAAAAGTTGTGTTTGTCTGTGGAGATTTTAACCATTTTAACTCTAACTAAATGGCAAAAGACAGATGAATTCATAAACACACAACACAGTCTGAATTTATTTCCAAAAATCACTAGGCCCAGCAGGATCCTACTGCAACATTAATTGATAATATGTTTACAAATTTTATAACTAATGACATACTGAGTGGATTATTGATAAATGATATCAGTGACCACCTGTCAGTTTTTACTATTTATAACAGCAACTACAGAAACACTTAGAAAGAAAAGAAGAAATTTCACATTTTACTACACGCGAGTCAGAACAGAAGAATCCGTGGATAAACTAAAAAAATTATTTACAAGCAAATAGCGGGAAAGCAGTTCACAAAGAAAAACTTTTCTGAGTATATTGAAGCTTCCATATGATAAGCACTGCTCAATCAAACAATACAGCAAAAAAGGAAAGCAGAACAATAATCAATGGATCACAAAAAGGTTAAAAAAAATGTATGTATGAGAAAAAATACATTACATAGAAAATGTATAAAACATAGAACTAAAGAGGCAAAAATAGAAACATACAATACAAGGAAATATAAAAATAAATCAACAAATATAATGAGAACATATAAGAAGGACTATTATAATAAAATATGACAAAATTTAAAAAAAAATTAAAGTATATGGAATGTATTAAACTGTATTATAAGAAATGCTCCTAGAAAAGTTAATTTTCCCAAATATTTTTATTGAATATTATATAAAGATGAATAATATGGACCTGCTGGTGAAGACATTTAATGAGTTTTTTGTTAGTGTGGGATCAAACCTGGCAGATAAAATTTCTGTTCCAACAAAAGATCAAAATGATGAGATATTAATAGATAACAAAAACCCAAACTCAATGTTTCTGAAAAAAGAAGAAAAAGAAAAAAATAGATATTGTTAATAATTGTAAAAACAAAACACCGACAATTCTCCAAAATCCTCAGCGAAATCTTAAATAACAGATGAGAAAAATTCTTTGAAAAATTCAACCTCCCCTCAGGGAGTCAGTTTGGATTCAGAGATAACTGGTCAACTTCACTGAACTCATTAAAGGAATTTCAAATTGTATAGACAATCAAAAACTCTCAGCCGGAGTTTTCATTCATTTTAAAAAGCATTTGATACAATAAATCATGACAAAGTGGAGAAATATGGTGTCAGAGGAGTTGTATTGAAGTAGGTGAGAACTAAGTTATTTGGGGAACAGGAAACAGTTTGTAAATTGTGTGTGGAGTCCCCCAGGGCTCAGTGTTGGGACCTAAACTGTTTATAATATACTTCGGAGCTGGTGAGGATTTACAACAACCTTTGGACTTAATCACTTCAGAGTTAAAGAAAATCCAATTATGGTTTGATAAAATCATTAAATCTGTGTAAAACAAAAATCACCATTTTTGGAAAATGTAAAATAAATGAAAAAAAATTGGTAGAAACCTCTAATAAAAAAGTGCAAAACAAAATATTGAGAAGCATCTCACTCCTGGCCAGAGCTAAAAACATTGTAGACCAGAAATCTATTTATATTCTTTACAACTCAATGATCTGAATCATATGTATAGCAAAGAATAACTTATTATAGTTTTAAAAAAATGATCTGTGAAAGAGAAAACGGTTAAGATTTTAGAAAGTTTTTGTGTCACAATGTACACATTATTGCAATGAAATTGGTGTATAATGTTTTTGCAAATGACGATAATGACAAAGATGCGAAGTGATTGGATTGAATAACAATTCACTCTTGTCTGTTCACTTCAGTACATGTAAACCACACTGGCACATACTGTGCTTTCTTCTGTATGCGTATGCACTTGGATATTCTGTCTTTCTTTTTCTTTGTTTTCTTTGACTTTTACATGTTGAAATAAATAACAGTATCAGCCAAGTAGCGTTGTAGTTGCAGAGCTACACCTGTATGTCTACAGCAAATTGAAATATCACTGACAAAAACTACCAGAGTAGCGTCGGGACGCTGAGAAATGCCTTGCTGAGAGGCACATGGTCAACAACTGTTAGCACTGAATAGCAGATTATCGTGACGCGTTCATCTGTGCGTGTGAGCTGCTCGTCCATCTGGGCGCTCCTGTTTGCTTTTAAGCTAGCGCAGTAATGGACTCAACAAGTGCAACACCGCTGGCATGTCTCCAAGAAGAGGTGACCCCGAGGAAGGCAACGCAACTGGAGCCTCACGGCGATGCAAACAAAGACATACGAAACGCTTCCGTGTAGAAAATAACAATGTTCAGAGGGTTTCGTTGCAATTGTCAATTGGCTTGTTTGCCCATTGTTTGTCTTATTACTCCAAGAGTTCTGGTCTGAGTTCTATCTGTCCTAATGACATTTCATCTTTCTGGCCAATAAAGGAATAACTTCTTGACGGAAATGGTTAAAAATGAAGAAAAAGAAGACATTACTGAGGGGTGGTAAAGAAAAATGCCAACTGTAATGAAAAGGAAATCATCAACATCAACTTAAATGTTCGATTTTAAAAAACAGCTGCTGTTCCCAGTACCTTAACATGAAATGAACCTGTTTCAGAAAGATTAGCAGATGTAACGCCAGACTAAGATCCATGTTGAAAGATCGATGATGCTGCATTGAAAGATGGCTCCTTATTATTAGATTGGTACTATTAGCACCAAAACTATCGGCTATGGTGGATTTCAGAAGAACAATGTAGCTCGCAGGATTCCACATCTTTCAGCTGATTTGGAGAGGCAAATAGAGCACTGCATCTGCTAAGCCACAGTGTAACCTACCGTATATATTAAGCAATGAAAATCCAACACATTGTAATGTTCATCACCAGGTATCACTCTTTTGTGTAATTCCAGATTTTGAGCACAATCAGTCAGAACAGGAGAGAAACATTTTCAATCAATGGCTTCAAAACATTTTTTCTCCTCTCCTACTCTTAAATTCTATAAGTTCATCACAGTTGGCAGTGAGACACAGAATGGCCCTGGGAAGGTAATTTATAAACTGGATGCATGCCTCAAACGTTCAAGCTCATGTGATGCTGAGCAGATAACTAAAACATTCTGAGTAAATTAATAACAATATACAACAATAATAATAATAATCATAAAAACACTTTATGTTTCCATATTTTCAGTCATGTATCATACTTGTCTTTTATTTCTTCAGACAAGAGAAGTGAGAACTATTGAACCTCTAAAGAAACAAGCTTGAAAACTGATAAGTACTTTTTACCAGTCATTTTCATAATGATTCCTATTGTTCCTTCTTTCCTTTTCATACAATTTTGGCATTTATTGTTTTTTCTACCGATAAAGTTAATGTTTGTCTTATCATTTTATCTTACTGCGTGCGCTGTGTGGAGTCACGGTACCCTGCAGGTTCAGTCTCTCCTAATTGTTGCGTGACCTTTCCATATACCCTCAGCAATTAGCTGATGAGTTTGTCTGTGCTGCGGGTCAGTATCATTGGGCTGCAATCAACACAAATACAAGAAGGCTATTCAGAAGAGGAACAAGCTTGGCATTCAAGGACCCTTACCTCACTACATTTAATTAATTACAAAACAATAATCAAATGGTATTTGATGAAAGGGACGCACATAACGAATGTTAACTCAGATGAAGTATACAAGAAGTACAAGTAGAATCATCAGAATTAACCCGAGAGGGACCACTGCCCTGTAATTATTTGCCCCCTTCAAAGGGTGGAATATCAAATATGATTCAAAGCACAATCATGCACACATGTATTCATAAAGTACCTTATATAGGTGAGTATATCTGCACATATCTACACATATACCCTACTCTCTCTACCTTATTATCAGATTCTCCTTTACTGTTTTTTTTTTCCATCTCCAATGCATTATATGTCCATCATTTTGGCTCATGTATACGACTGTTTTTGCTTAACGTATTCACTCTTACTAGTTTGAAAGTAAAACAACATTGAACAAGACATCTAGACGTCTAAAATCTCTGCACCAAACATCTTAACGTGGCAACAAGTTGCACAGTTCACATGAATAACTACAACAAAAACATGAAATCTGACTGAAGAAAGTTTACAACAATCATCCACAGTCAATGTATTAAAGAACATTTTTAATTAGCTAATACGTCTGTTTGATACGGATAGAGTTATTTCAAATGCTGCACCTGTAAGAAGTGCTGCTGGAAAGATGTGAGGATTACATGTGCAATGTAACAGCAGGAAATTAAGCATTGAATTTAATGGTGAAAAAAAAGTAGAGAACATCATTATCTTTATGTTAAATATAAATATTGTTTTTATCAAAGGAAAATCTGCAAAACAGATCAGTTCTAATATAAAGGTCTAATATTAAGGTTCATTTGTGTCTGCTGTGGTTGTGACACTGACGATGTTAACGCCCATTGATATGTCAATAGACTGTCGTTGCTGGAAGAGACTGTACAAATTTCCATTTTTTCCATGAGTTTTTTTCTCATTTGTTTTCTGATTCAGTTTTTGTTTAATATGCCCATGGTCTCTGAAATGTTCGCCTTACTTTTTTGTGTGTGTGTTATATCCAGTGTTGTTGTTTTGCGCAGCTCAAGTCCGCTGCAGCGTTCCCTCAGCAGAAACAGAGAGTGAGGCCATCAGTGCCCAGGGAACAAAACACAGCAAGCTGCACTTATTATTGTCTAAACCAGCAATTATGTGTTTGTACAGTGATGGAATAGACCCGCTTTTTTTTTTTTTTTTATTATAAATCAGTAGTTTGGCAGCACAATGCTCGTGATAATGGGTTCCAGATTTCCTCTTTGGGGCCCTGGACACTGACTCATACTGTCACCAGGCACCAGCTTAGTCCTACTTTGAGGGCACCAAAGAACATGGTTGTGCTCTTGGTTAGCGAGTGAGGCGATCATATTGTGTTACCATGGAAAAGGTGTGTTTTAACAAGCCTGTGCAACTCTGCAGCCTATCGACTGAGCATCTGGGCCACACTGCAACGCTGCAGCCAGAGGAAAATGCTTTATTACGTTCCCTAAAAACCGAGCATACAAAGCAGTGCTTCATTCATTATGAGCTCATCCAGAAGCGACTGATAATTAGACGTAGAGAGATGTTTATCAACATGACACACTGTGATCAAGTGCGCCCGCCGCTCTCCCACCACCTGAGTTGTGATATTCCTTTAAAGCTGCAATTATCAGAAGATTAACAAGTTCATGCTGCTACGACAGGATGCTGCGAGAATGAATTTTGGTTCCAAGAGCACTTGGCTGTTGGCCAGCGCTGAAGGTGACAGAAATCTTGCCGATCTTGCACGACATTGAAAAGGGGGATGGACGGAGCCGGCTGGGTGGAGCTTGTGAATCTGAAAGTCACTGCAGTTTGGGCTTCCACCCTGCCCTCGCTGCCCCGGCCCGCCGGATCAGCTTTACTCAGCAGATTCCTCTCCTGTGGGAAACAAGAGGAGAGGCAGCAGGCGGCTGAAGGCGGACTAACCCAACGCGCGGCTGAAGCCCTCACCGTGCTAATGCTAATTATTGATCAGATGATTAAGGCAGATGAAGAGATCTGCTTTTTTGAAAGTGAGAGCTGGGATGGTGCGTCTCTGAGTCGTCTACAGAGAGCCGCCGAAAGATCAATACTTTCAATCAGGCTGGAGAGCTCTTCTGTCAGTCACGCTGGGTAAGGTGATTACAATTGAGTCTTACGACAATGAGGAACTTCACGGGGCCTCCGCAGGCTCACGCCGGATCCTCGCAGGAAGTCTAATGAACTCAGACCTGCTAAATATGCCTTCAAACCATTTCAAATAAGATGTTAAAAGACCGGAGCAGCTGCTCTGCTGTCAGATTCACCTGCTCTTGACTCTGAGCAAGTACACTGTGCAAACACACACACACACACACACACACACACACACAGGCGAGGAGCAGCTACATCGCAACCTTTTCATGATCCAAAAAGAAAGCTGTGCTGATGACAATTGAAAGCCTGCATGGAGTCCTTAAACAAATCAATTCTCTCCAGTGCGGGGAGTTTGGAAGGGGAAGCGGCGCGTTGGCAGGAGGTTATGAGCAGTCAGAACCAGCAGTGACAATGATGGCTCGTCGCTCTGCATATTCATATGCTGCTCAAAAACAACAACACTTTCCGTCTCATTTCTGACAGAGAATTGTGGCACTTAGAGATTTGTGTTCATACATGGGATTTTCTGTGTAGTTGTTTCTGACAGAATTTCCCCGACGGGGCCGTAGATTTCAATAATATGATCCCAGATGGAAAGTAATACAGGTTATTAAATGAGAATGCAAGGTTGGGATGTAAAAGATGTTTAGTGTCAGTTTAAGTGCAGCTTTCCTTTTTGTTCTCCAGCAGTCAGAAAAAAAAAGAAGAGATTGAGGTGAAAATACTGACTGTATTTGAAGCAGTTGTGAGAAAAAAAACCCCAAAACAAAACAAAACCCACACATAGTAAAGACAGTTTCAATTAGCATTCACAGAACTTTGCTGAATAAATCATCATTGGCGGCACAGAAAAACAACCACAGGTGGAAATTTTACTGAAAGTTTACTTATGCATCTAATGGTTGAACTGTGCCCGATTACTATCAAATGTGTAGAAAACCATAACTTTCTAGCCACATTTATTGCATTGTCAGTCACATGCATTTGAGTCATTATAAAGCATCTACATTCAATGCACATTTTTCAGACAAACATTTTATCAATGTATATTTATGTACCCATGATGGACCTACTACACTGTGGAAATTTGTTTTGTGAAAGAAATGTAGGAATAAAGAGCGAAATCTCTCTGTAAAATAAACATACTGGCTCCAACAATGCATATCAGAAGTTTTGAGTATTAATTTTGGGTTTACTCCTGGTAAATTGTATTGAATGAAAAATTGCCTTGAAATGACTGTGTTATATTTGGCGCCATAAAAATTGAATTGAAGTGTAGTGAATTGAATTGAACTGCAGTAATGTGGATGTTTGTAATTCATTACTACAGCCCTCGAAAGCCAGCCATTAGAAAAACGCGCTCTTCAAAATGAAAAGTAGACGGCTGCGTCTTGATTGCACCATCATGCTGAGCGACGGCCTGAAGACGAGCGCCGAACAAAGATTCAGTGGTTTAGTGCTGGGGATCTTTCTCTGTCTTTAACAGGCGGCGTGTAACAGCATTCATTCCTCTGTGGCTGACACCAGCCTTTCAGGGAGCAGGTGACTTGTTAGTACTCTAAGCAACAACGGGAACAGATGTGTCCCTGACAGTGGATGGATGGTCAGGGTCCATCTGGTCAGTGCAGCCCTGGACAGGAATGATGAATACAGCTTCATCAGTGAATAGCTGTCATCAATCGCATGGCGTGGCGATGGCCGGTGACAGCCACACGCCAGCCCCGGGCCCCAGGTGTGGTGAGCGGAGAGCTGGCTGGCTCTGGAATGCAGGTCAATCAGGCAAGTCGGAGCCGGCGGTACACACCGCGGCGTAAAGTGCATGCATTACAAAGCAGATAAAAATGCGCTGCTTTAGCGGGGAGCACAAAGAATGTGCGAGTCGTTTGATACATAAGCAGACTGGGTCACAGATTTATTTCACCGCCGGGTTGTTATTGCGCCGCGGTGCTAAGGACGAGTACCAGGCGTCTAGACAAGTCATGGCTCTACATTGTCTTCACTGGCGGTCCCAGATGAAATGTGCTGCATCCTTGTCTGCTTCAGTGCATAGATATGGAGAGGTACTAAAACACTGACCTTGCTTTGGACCATTCTGAATATGTTATGGCTCCTGGTTCCCTTGAACTGTCACAACTTTAAATCGAGCACTTCTAATGGTTTCATACACTGTGTGGAGATCATTATGCAGCAAGCGGTGTAATATCTCAATACAAATCATGATGTACATCCTTTTAATTTATTTAAGTTGGAGGGGGAAAAAAAAAAAAAGCTAAATGAATAATTGTGGCAAAGTGTATCCTCCACTAATCACCAGGCATGCCAGGATGGGCGTGTTCTCAGACCTTGGTGATGGTGGAAACAGGTCACTGCAGGCTGCTGTCTGACTCAATAATGAAGCCATTTATGACCGGGAACCGCAACAAGAAGCAGAAAACAAAATGACCAGAGCGCAGCACATACTGTATCTCACAGAGAAATAAATCCCCACTGCCAAGGCGTAAACAGTGATTAAGAAATGCACAAAACGGAGTAGAAGAGAAACACACAGCAGAGTAGAATCAGTAGAGGATCTTACATTTTCTTGTACAGCAGCGTGAATGGATGTGGGTGGTTTTTTTTTGTTTTTTTTTTTTCCAGTTTCAGATTAATAGTCATCTTTACACAGCTGTCACTGATGTCGTCCAGATCTCGGTGTGAGGATATAAATAGCTTGGCCATGTGGCACACTATCAAGGAGAGGGCCCAAACACAAGTGCACATATGAATGACCTATTAGAGAGTAGCAAAGTCTAATACATATTTATTGGCACATTTCACCTGCACTCCTGCTGAACACGAGTCTCAACCGCTTCTAATCCTGTCATATCTTCGGATACTTAAGCGCTCGATCCATCATTTTGTTTGACAATTGAATTGAGGGTTTTATAATGAAAATAATGCAGACACGAAATGGCATTGATCTTTATGTCATCTTAATAATTCAAACCGAAACTGAGGTGTGCAAAAAATGTATAAGAAAGTATGAATAAAATGAAAAATCGTCAGGAATGTTGTTGTGTTTTAGCCCCTGTGTGTGTATTTTACATTGCAATCTTTTATTTTTCGATGTGATTTTAATGTTAGAAAAGAAAAAAAAAAACTCAAATGCAATAATGAAATCAACGAATACCAACAAAATATTTTAAAGGTTATTTGATTAATCATTCTGTTTTGTGGCTGATCAACAAATTTTATTTATGTGATGGGATAAATGATTCCATTTGACTTTTTTTTTTGCTATTTGTTCCACGCTGCCTTTTTCCCCTCTGAGCAGAAAAAGATGGCAGCAGCCAGCCGAGAGCTGGTTTCGTACATTTTACCTGCCCTGTCGTTTCCTCGGTGGGGCATCTCTTGGGAAAATCAAGGGGATAAAAAGGGCCATGGGGGGAGGGTCTGGCAGAAAAAACATACAAGCAGACATTACATCTCCGAAACACACAAAGGTGTCAATCGTCTGATGCTGCTTACATGTGATTAAGCCGCCGCCTCTAAACAGGCGAGTTTGACCGGTGTGTGTAACGGATGCGCCGTGGTGTTAGCTCTCTCCCCACCTGTCTCTCTTGCTTGCCTCCCCCCACACTCCTCCTCACTCCTGTTTTTCCCTCCCCTCTGACAGATGCTGCAGATGACCATCTCAACAAGAATCACTCTCATGTTTGAAGCTACACTTTGCTTTGTGAGGCTCCCTGAAACTGACATTAATCCACTTTTTCTTCTATGGACTGACAAGAGCATGGAATGGAGGTGTCACACTTGCAGACAGTGGAGGGGGCAGTTCGGCTTTGACGGCCCCGCTAAAGCACTGCAGCTGCCTGTAGCAGTCAGAGCGCTGCAAATTGGAAATCCAGAGGAGATCATCTGTAAAGAACACGTCTACCAGTGGTGTAGGATACAGCCGAGTCGGAGAGGGGAGACGAGGAAAAAGCCAGAAAGCAAACAGCCTTGTATAAAAATGGAGGAAAACATTCCAGTCATTCTGGCACATGGCAACCAGAAATTGTGCAGATAATTTTCCCACAAGGCACGGCAAGAAGGAAAGTAATGTAGAGCAGGTATTGCGCTGTGTCAAGTGCAGCCATTCAGCCATTTACGGGGAATGTGTGGTTCACGTCTTGCTGATCTTCAAACAAAACCTCTCCGTCTCCCTGACATCTGCAGGGCTGGTGAGTTTTACCAGGATATCCGAGTATTTATTAGAACATGCTGAGCAAATTGCATTACCTGAAGGAATCTGACCAGGTCAGATGCAGCAAGGACCGACTACATATATTAAAGCAATTCGTTTCTTTGGAAGGAACACATTGGCTTCTTAGCAGGAATGCTCGTTATGAATTAATACAATCACCGAACAACATCATGGGATTTCTCAGGCTTTATTCCTGTCTCTTACAGGGCTATCCATCCAGTGACGTGATAATAAGGATCAAAAAGCGTTGCTTGTTCACAGCTCAACCCCTTCACCGTCACCTCGGCTGCAGTCACTGAACTTCATGATACGTTCGTTGCTGCTCAAATCCAGGCAAAGAGAAAGATGCTAAAATGATCTCAGATTAGTATCAGGCTCTCAGATGCGTCATTGATTGATCAATCCCAATTCTACAATAAACACAACAACACACACGAAACAAAACATTTGAGCGCGGCGGCGTAGTTTCAGGGTGATCCTAAGTTAACGGTACAGTGCTTTCTGGTTTGATTCCCCATGTCTCGCGGAACACCAGCCACGGTGACAGCTTTCCTCTGTGATCCAGGACAAGATCTCTGCTGTTGGGTGGAATCGGTTGAGTCATTTGGATGCCTTGCTTATCTAATGGTTTGGTGATGGCAGACGCCTTCAGTCCGCATTAAAGCAGACATCAGCCTACGAGAGAGTGGCCCGGGAGAGAGAACTACAGTACAAACTAACAATGGCAGCTCCGGTTTTTTTTTTTTATATTTATAGCGCCCAGCAGGTGTCAGCCACAGCAGTCTCTCTGCCCTCTTTGACACCCCATGGCTGCTGTGCTCCACCATATGAAAGAAAAGCGAGGGGGAGGGTGGGCAGCTGCCGCCTGGGATTAGGTACCTGAATCCAATCTTGAGGAGCAGGGGCTCCGGTGGCGTTAAAGTGTTTTCTGGAGAATTTCTCATGTTCCCCACTAGTTGATTATTTCCAGATTTTAGTTCTGCCTCAGCGGAGATGAGCTGCACACAGTTTTTTTTTTTTTTTGCCAGCCGTGGTTAAGATGTAGCTTGACACTTGCAGGCCGCTCTCAGATGAGTTGTGTAATCCCATTTAAGGGGAGTACTCCCACAGGCAGAGCATAATTCCTGATAATAGCGTTTGTCAACATGTCTAAATGCATTAGACGTCAACATTACAATGAAAGCACGCTGCGGATAAATTGCTGATTTCATTTTTTTTGTTTCACCCAAAAAACCAGATGCATTTCTTTGTAACTCTCCCTGCCTTGGTCTTTCAGTGTCAGCGCTGCTCTGTCTACTCTCGCTCATTAACCTTGCTTGTTCTTCCACTTCATAGCCCTGCTAATATGACCCCCCCAACCCTAACCCCCCCATACTCTTAGAAGACTCTAAAATCCTTTGAACGACTAAAAAGAAGGAGGGTTTTTTTTTTTTTTTTTTTGCAGTGTAGCAGCACAGTCACTTCCAGCAGAAATCATTTAAAAAGCGTAAGCTTTCACTCAACAGGACAGCTTTGCTCTAAGCCACATGCAATCCCGAGTGTGCATCTGCTCAGCCTAAACCTCTCAGCATATGGCACGGCTATTGGGGAGTGAGAAATTATAGGTGGAATATCGCTTTTTAGCAAAAAAATTACTTTCAAATTGATCACTACAGATGCAAAGAATCCTCTTGATATTTATTCGATTTCCTCACATTAGTTTCTGCAGTTTTTATTGCTTGTATGAACATTATGGACATTTTTGACACGCAAATGCATGAAAATCCCTCTATTCAGTATCCCAGTTTGATCCAGCAGTGTGAGAGCTGCTGAGGCCAAAAAACAAAAACTGAAGTAGCAAATTGAAATTCAGCCTTTAATCATTGCGTCATCTTTTCCTCCTTTCTCGTATCAACATCAGGATCTCAGAAAACGACTCATGTGGACAGGCAGTTCAAACAAATGTGCAGTCTATGCAGTTGTATAATGTGAGATAGGCTTTATTGCAGGAATTACTGGTGAATCATGACTGTGTGTTGCGATAAACTGGAATATACTGCTGATAAAAATCACATTGAAGTAATAATACTGCTCTGACACGTTTGGATCTAACACAATAGTGTGCATCAAACAAGCCAAAAACCATAGAGTGCTATGAAATCTTTTAAAAAATCATATTTTTTTCTATTTACATCAGCAATTACATTTATATTTCCTTTACACATGTTTGCCATCTCTTTTTATGACGATCTATTACCTTTACTAAACGAGCGTCATATGACGTGACAAGTCCACAAACTAACTGCACATGAAACGTGTTTCCACATACGCTACTTTCCATTCTACAATATTTTAGAATGAGAAGAAGAAAACTAAATCAGTCATTAAATGTGCAATATTGTGAAAGCTGCCCCATTTTCTTAACCATGATAACCGTTCTTTTTAACTTGAACGGACAGAAAAAGAAGAAAAAAACACTTACTGGCAGACTGTGACACACACTGCATTCATTTGGTGTGTCTTGATGAGCAGGTTAGTGCAGCGGCAGCAGTGAGCGGACACACACACACACACACACACACACACACACACACACACACAGGCTCATTGTATTTCATGCGTATTGTAGAAGTAATTACTGTGTTAAATAGATACAAATAGGCAAGATGTAGAATCGTATGCAATTCACAGTGGTTTAAGTTATTCAGAGGATGAAAAATGGAACATCCAGACGTCTCATTCTGTTTGTTTTCACACAGGGAAACAAGCTTTCTGTGTATTTATGTCAGTAAGAAAAATACTTTTCTCATCCATTGAAGGATTAGATGATTAGATGACTGAATGTACTTAACGGTAAAAAAAAAAAACACTTTTTCTGCTCTCTGGTTTCTCAACATGACTGCATACAAAGACGGATCTCAAATCAACTGAATGTGATGGGCTCTGTGTTCATGTTCACTTCTCTGGTCCATCAAATTGTGCAAAAATAAAACAGGCATTTCCTGCAGGGGGGGGGGGGGGGGGGGGGGGGGGGGGGGGGGGGGGGGTGGGGGGACACACTTTTTAACTTGAGCCTCAATTTCTGAAACAGATGGGCCGACTAAGAAAAGAGCGACACACAGACAAGTCAAAAATACCCAGAGCTCTGGCCAAACCAAATGTTTGCCAAGTGATCCCAGAGTAGGTGCAAAACATCGATCCTTGTGCGCAGGTTACCATGGCAACCGCACAAGCTAGGGTTGGGTGCTGTCATTACAATTAACCCCTTTCATCTTTCGTCAATCTGTCACATCAAGAATATTTCTGGTTGTGTAATAAGACGCAGCCCTCTGGCCCTCTGGATTTACTGCCTTGTGCTTTGTCTCTGCAGATGTGAAACAAATGGAACCGAATCCATTTAGATGCGTCAAACAGCTACGATATAAGCTTGGATAAAGAACTAATGCACATTTAGCTATTGGGAAAATCACAAAGAGCTGTTTTAAATCTGATTTATTTGACAGTTTATGATTAATGATCGTGATTTCCGAATCATTAGTGGGTTTTTCCGTGACTTCCATGACATCTTGGAGCTCCACTGTCGCTGCTGGAGCCAAATCAAAGCCTCCAGCCCAATCTCACCTGTCTCACCTGACCGTCCCCCCCCAGTGTCAGTTTCAGCCATCTGCTAACCCATTTCAACTAAAAATTGACAGCTGAAATATCATGAAGGAATACACAGGGACCACAGTCGGGAAAGTGCGATAACAGGTTTTACATATTAAAATATTAATGGGAAGCATGGGTCTTTTTAAGTTTAACCACTTCTCACCAAGATCCTTTTTTTCTTTTAATCATTGTCAGATTATCTCTCTTTCATACTAACTTATCACTGGTGATTTGAGGGGAATACGCAATGCAAAGCCTTGAAACTCCGAAAAGAAATGTGGTCCACCCTGTGCACTGAAAGAATATGGAAATAATATTGATTCAAACTGTGGACATACTCCAGAGCGCCCGGCAAAGTCATTTATGTGCTTGAGTATGAGTAAATTTGCACTCCTTATTATATTTAAGCATGTATTTGTAATTCAGAATTTTCACACCACCTTGCCTCATAAAGTGAACAACTTTAAGACAACTATGTCACTCACATCAACACCATCACTCAATTCATTACACCTGAATTCAGAGCTTGAATCATGTGATGCTTTCTGGAGCAGTATCAGCTCCTGTAGCAACTCCTGGTTTTGGTTGACTCTCCCTACATTTACTGAGCCGCAGCATTAAGACAGAGGTTGCTTCATAAACCTGCTGTACACCACCTGCTCCTCAACAACAACAACAGTAAACACAGTCGGCTATAAGCTGAGAAACAGTCGAGCCTTCTGCTCCAGGAGTTGGTAAAAAAAACCCACAGACGGAGCTGAAATAGAAATATTGGACTTACAGTCACCCAGTGGACAGAAATACGGCTATGATCATGTTGCTGTATGTTGGAAATATCAACGTATTTCATATATGATTCAGTCATTTAAATTATGTTGTTATATATTATTTTCAGGAAAACACCAGGAACACATTGTTTTGTTTTGTTTTTATTTTGTCAGCTCTGATATGTGATTGTCTTTTGCTGTTGTTTTTGGGGCTGCTGTGGCTCAGTTGGTCATTTGTTTCATTGTAGGTTCAATTCCCTCCTGTCCACATGTCTTGAGCAAGTCACTGGACACCAAACGGCTCCCATGGTGTGGCAGCTGCCGCCTATGAGAACATGATTTCCAGTGTAAACCGCTTTGAGGACCACTTTGCTTGGAATTGAACGTGTTGAATACAATTTAAACAACTTTAAAAATCCATTATTGGTCGTTTCCCATAACCTTCCACTTCATACACAAACAGTCCTCACAAATAAACACCTCTGTGGTGGAAAAATTTAACTTTAATTGGAAAAATTGATGAAATTGACATGTTCAACACAAGAAAAAGTTATCATAAATAAGACAAAACAATACATCTCCAACGATAATAAGATATTTTAGTCATAAGACAATTTAAAAAGGGCTTCTTAGTCTCTGCTGTGTGGAATAATTTTAAGATTTAGGATTGTCTTCGAGTTAGTTTGACAGTGTTTCGTGAAATGGTTCCTGCTTGTGATATATTTCATAAGAAATGTACTCAGAGCGATCAGTCAGGCTTTCAGAGGGACGACGAATCTCTTCATCTGTACGATTCGGTGAAAGTCCTGGAAAAGAGACTTAATTGTGCTGTTATTGATGTATATGTGGGCTTCTGTGGGTAAATGGCCGGGGGGGGGGCCACAAAAGAATGTAATTAGCTGAGAAAGACATCAAGGAGAAAATCATAATGATACAGATGACTGAATGAGAAACAGGCCAGGACATCTGGACAGAGCTTTAATTCTTGGCTTGCTTAAGCACTAACAGTAAAAAGCCAAGAATTTAAGCTCTTTGATGTGACTGTTCATTGCGAGACGATGGCACATTCTACACAGTAAAGCCTCAGTGTTCTTGCTAATGATGACAGAGGAGGCCAGGATGGCAACAAGATCCAGGGGAATTCAACAAATCCTCATTAACAGGTCCAATAATTAAAATATTGATTAATTAGTCTTACATTGATTTGCAGTCACACTATATCAAACCGGGAGTCTCTAATTACGCTGCCATTATGCCACGACCTCCTCATTTTTTTGTCACATGTAATGAAAAAGAACATTTCTTTAACTGCCTTTTAAATTTTTGACCTGTAAAATTTTAATGGGCAGTACAGTGGGTGTCGAATGTGGATTGGCAGTAAAGTCATGGGTGGCTAATGTCTGCGAGTCTGGTTAAGTGGCTGTACACACGGCGGGCTGAAACACCTCTCCAGAGGGACTGGTCAGGGTTACCCTGTTTAAGCAAAAATTGCATTCAGCAGTCTGTGCAGAGGCGCAATGAATAATTATGAAAATCTTGACTTTTGTAGTGTTTCACTGCACTTTTCACAAAGCGTTAAAACATCTGTGAAATAGCGTCAATTTTTTTCCTTTATAAGAAGCGTGGAAATGTAGTTATCAAAGTTCTTTGATACGAGCCACTTTTTGTAGTTGGCATTGGTGGTTAGTTAATGAAGAGGTGTTGAACAGGAATTGAATCCTATTTTCCACTCCAGAGAGTTAGAAAATGGTACTTCAGACACTCAGGAATCCCAATTTTCCTCCTGAAATTGGAAATGTGTAGACATGAGAGTGAGGTGCAAATCATCAACAAAGTTTTTTGGCTGACCAGTGAATTCAATCGCACCCAGATCCATCTTTCTATCTGTTAAATCCTGCCAGAGCAAGTCTGGATTTATCATTTTGCTAAACGGGTCTTCTTAAATAGATTAAAAAAAAAAGCAGGTTTCTTAAAAAAAAAAACTTTGCAAATGTAACTGTTATCATATAGAGAAAGGTTCATTTAAAAGAAGACATGACTCTTGAATTCAAATACAGAAAATCACTGGTAACAGAAAAACTACAGCAACAATATCAAAAGCACAAAAAAAAACATCAAGCAGAACACGTCAGGTAAGTTCAGGATTTACAGGATTTAAAGCCTTCCACGCTTCAGAGTTCACAGATCAAACAGGCCTTTTATTTACCTTTATGTGACTTTCCAGCACCCGCTCGACTATTAGAAATTATACAAGTAAAAACAGATTAATCTAACGCGGACACAAAATAGGCCACTTCAATCGGTGCCATTACTTAAAGCCTCCACCAAACCTCCCACTGGAT
This sequence comes from Salarias fasciatus, assembly GCF_902148845.1. Taxonomy (NCBI): domain Eukaryota; kingdom Metazoa; phylum Chordata; class Actinopteri; order Blenniiformes; family Blenniidae; genus Salarias; species Salarias fasciatus. Next base: position 22,471,036 of record NC_043760.1, read on the forward strand.
TTCATATGCTTCACGGCAGCACATTTATAAGATCTACTAAAATACAAAGTGGCGGTAACCTCAACAATCTGTATCGCAAAGATACAGAGAGCGAGAGAGAGAGAGAGAGATGGAAACTGTGTCTTTTAATGTGGAGGCTTCACATACTGAATGATGGAAATGAAACTCCAAAAAAAAAAAGAAGAAGAAGTCAAATCTCATCACTAAACCCCCCCAAATCACAGCAGGGCCATTAGAAAAAAGGTTGAAGGGAACATAGCTGATGTCTTTCATATTTTAATGAGATATGAACAGTAATACACCTTCGTGATTTTGCTGCATCAGAACCTATATCCACCCCACCTTTGTTTGCACCCTGTATTTGCATTTCAAAGGGAGCCCCTGGGAAGCCGCTTTGCATATTTACATCTGATTAACAACTTTAAATGAACATGTCAAAAATCTGGAAAAAAAAATCGTATTCATTGCAGACACTGAGAGGACTGTTCTGATTCTGTACCAGGAGACGGAATGTAATGAAACAAAACAATGAACAGAGACTGCGATTAGAATGACATGCATTGATAGGACGGTATATAAGGTTACTGTGAATTAGAAATTCTCATACAGCTCATTGTTTTAAAATTTTGGAACAAAGAAACATAGGAAGTGGAGAATTTGTACCTTGTACAAGTGAGAAAAAATGTAATATGAAATAATATATAGTTCCCTCTGGTTACAATCTTAAGACGAACTAAACTATTCGATATTTGGGAGGAAAAGAAAGCTTAACAGGTCTAAAACTGGCTCCAAAAGCAATGCTTTACTTTTTTTTTAGGTATATGTTTAATTTCATGGCGTAGCCCTCCAAGACTCATTCAAATTTCATGAACATCCCATAGTGGTCACATTATTATGTATTTTTCGCACATCTGCCCATAATGGTGAATTAAAAGGGGGGTGAAAGAATGGTCAAGCTACCACATCATTAAAAAAAATCCCAAATTCTCGCAGACGGAGGAAAGAAAACATAAAGTTCACAATGTTAAGGTAAAGCTTGGTCATGGTTAGTAAAAAAAAAAAAAAAAAAAAAAAAAAAACAGCTTATAAATTTTCAATGGAAGCTTTGTTCTGCTGAGTTCTCTATAAGATATAAAATATGAACTAACTATGTGATTATTAATTGGGCCCATTGTAATTTGAGGATTCTGGGCTGCATATTGTTGGCAGCTCTCCACGGGGTCTGTCTGTGCAGGAACGTGTCGAGGGGTACCAGCCAGGATGCCTCAGCCATTTAGAGAGCAGCTTGCCGCTCGCGCATCGGCATACAAATGAGTGGGGTTAAAAAGGCACGGCTCCTCTCAGAGACGGCCCTCCTTCTCCAGCTCGGCTCCAAAGGGTCTCCACGGACTAATTTCCAAAACCACCTCTTAATGTGGGCTTGTGTCAATCACCTGAACAGACAGCTTCATCCCCTGATATGGAGCAGCCGCAGAGTGGAGCCGGGCAGACCAAAGCAGATACAGTAGCTCTTTACAGTAGCAGAACATGTGGAAAATAACAGACAGCTCCTAAATGACACATGTGGTGATATTTAAAGGCTCTGAAAAATGCATATTTGTATTTACATTACAGTTGCACGGCATGACGAAGCTCTGTTTTTTGAATGGATATTTTCAAAATAAAAGATTTTCACTGTCACTACGAAGAATATTCAGGCAATCGTTTTTCTGCCTGTTGATGATAAACACATGAACAAACATGAATGTGCAGGATGTCAGAACACTGCAAAACTTATGACAATGCATGATACAAACACTCTTGTGTTGTGGAACGTTCTTTTGGGAAAATGCTCAAAACTTCCAGTCATCGCACCAGATTGATTCTTTCAATTTGAGAGTATAAAACAATTTTTTTGTGTTTTCAAATAAAGTGAATAATACAGCTGGAGCAAAAGAAAGAATGAGCTTTCTTTTAGAAAGACACTCAGTGCATCAAATGAGTCTCATTTAATGTAAATTCTTTGCAAATGACTCATGCATCGCATGGAATAGTAGATAAATTCATTTTCTATAAATTGTGAAGAATGTCTGATTTCAGCTCTTAAACAGCATTGTTAGCAAATTTGTTATTTCAAGATAATTCAAGGAGTGCTAGAAATGGTTAAAAACATTAACGCAGCGTATCAATGGACCGACCGATGTATTATTGAATGTTTTTAAAATGTAGTTTTTCAGATATAATTGGCCAAACTGGGATCGTGGAGCAGTTCACTGAGCGGAAGTCTGCAAAATATGAATGTCATAAAATGCTGGGTGTGTGTGTGTGTGTGTGTGTGTGTGTGTGTGTGTGTGTGTGTGTGTGTGTGTGTGTGTGTGTGTGTGTGTGTGTGTGTGTGTGTGTGTGTGAAGAGAGAGAGAGAGAGAGTACAATAGAGAACTGAAGCAGACAAAGAGGCAAACAGGTGAAACTGGAATGAGATATAGTTGTATTTTGATCCACAAACAGCTGCACACTCCACTTAACTTCTAAACACAACTTATCTCACATCGGGTATGAAACCCTTTCACGCTCTGCCTTCCCTGAACATTGAATAGCTGAGAAACCGTCCCCTCATACTGCGTTTTGCTTTTTTTTGTGTTCCAATCCGAGATGACATACGACACGAGAAATGATGAGAAAACTGTGGGGACTTACAGTAGATTGATTCTCCCATTGCTTCATTCTTTTAGTTAGTCTTTTATTGGCTACAAAGGTAGAGTCGTTGTGAAGCGGAGTGAGGGAGGAGTGAACCGGCCTGCCCCGTTTAATCCACGGGGCATTGAAGGAGGGTGATCACTTCTTAAGAGCACAAAGGCCTACAAGGAAATCAGTGCAGTCTGTGAGATCCCAAAGCTGATTTAAAGGAGAGATGTCCCAGCCTGGGCTCCGGGCCTTTAACAGGAATAAGGCCATCCTGTACAATAACAATCCAAGGCTCCAGAGGGAAGCACTATTCATGGTCAAATAAGAAAATCCAAGGTTTGAATGAAAACCCATTGTCGCTTAAATAAAAAAAAAAAGTTTGCTTCTCCCTGAAAGATAAAGTGATGTCTGAATTATTCAATCAATCGTATACACAGATGTGTGTAAATCTCTGAAGCAATACAGAAAGATGAAGCAGATGCACAGTTAAATTCACCATTTTCTATTCCATGTATGTTCAGACAAGATGGAAATCCGGAGAAATCTTTGCTTTTTCACTCCGCTCGGCGGCGGATCAGGTCCATCTTTATCCAAAACCCCAATCAGAGCCTCAAAATGAAACTCACATCTTCCATTTAGTCGCAAAGAGGGAGCCGGAGATAAGGTTATTGTTTATTTGACTGTATGTTTTAGTGAAACACAAAGCCATCAGATGTAAAAAGATTAGTGACACAACAGTTGGCTGGACCGCCGGCGGCACTTTTTGGGGAGATAATCAGCGTTCTGGATTTTCCCGCGGCTTTGTCATCCTTCTTTCAAAGGCATTGATTGCACTTATGAGCTTTTATCTGTCTGATGATGTGCATTCATTCACACAATGTTAACATTATCCCAAGGTAGTCGTTTGTGTAATTTATTGAGAATGGCAAAACGCGGGCAGAGGACCGGCTCCGTCGCGGCGATCCGGGGCCGAGGAGCCCAAATTTAACCGCTTTGTTTTTTGAGTTCTGAAAGACCGAGTGCAAAATTAATGAAGGGGAACTCTGACTTTTAGTCGACGTAAAAATTTCATTAATATGATTATTCAGTCACCTCTGCGGATCTGAATTTATATCACAGGTACTTCATGTGCTGAATTCTGATGGCGTGTATTTCCATTTCTTCGATGTCGAGGGTCCCTGAGAGCCGAGGGGGACGCCTGGGAGGGGCCGGACGAGACGCCGTGAGTGACATTAGGATAACGGAGTCCTGCATACGGCTCGCTCTGTTGAACCCTGCTGATGTACCTTTAACACTTCTCTGTCTTAGATAGCCTTTCATTTATCACATTTCTGTTTTTATACATCCAGAAGTCTTTACTCTTTACAGAAGTAATTGCACCGAACATATGAGCAGGTTGATTAAAATATATAGATTTAAAATTATGGGCAATATAGCGACATGTATGGGCTTACTAACCGATAACATGGACAACATGGAGTCTCTGTCAGTGCATCGTAGAGTCTAAAAGAAAATCACATCCAGAAACATCTTTCATATCTGTGAAAACCAATAAATATTATTTATATTTGCAGAAAAGGAAAAATGCAAATTCCAACAGGCCTCATATAAAGCAATAAAAGTAACTTTCGGTAAGAAGATACAGGAAGTCCGACCAGAAGTTGTGTGCAGTGTGGAGTTCAGAGGTTTCTTTAAATCAAGAGAGCTGGTGGCTTAGTCTTACTTAGATTTAAAAAAAAAAAAAAAAAATAGCAGCTTCCCTTTTCTGTCCAGTCTGCTGGTAAAGAAGCTTTAATCACTATGCAGGGGATAATGTTTTCCCTCCTAAAGTAAAAATAATAAAGCCGAAGGAGGAAAGTATGGGCCAGATGGACCCACACCTCCCAGGAAGTCCCGTCCTGGATACCTCCAAATATTAATCCTGGAGGCAACAAGTGTCTTGAAAAGTGATTTCCTGCAGAAAAAGGTTTGGAACTCTGTAGTGAGAGTGACAGTAAATGAGCAAGAAAACCCTTTCAACAGAACCGCTTTGTAAAGCAATGTAACAAGAAACAGATAACAAGAACTGATTGAAAAACTCTTTTGAACGACCGACAGATTCAACATAAATTATTGAAATTAGTTGAAAATAAAACCTGAACATGTTTTATACTTGTGATTGTGCAGTGACTTCAGGAACGTTCCCCCGGCGGATCATTCCTGTTCCTGATGCGGCGGCATCCAGTCAGCATCCAGTGCTGACCTTTAACTTTTCCTGTTTGCACACACTGATTTGTTCTGATTCCCTGAAATGTGTGATGAGAAAGAAGCTATCGATGGTGGGATCTTGAAATCATTGTAATTTTACAATGAATAACTTTTGCTTCTTTTTTTTTTTCAAATCTTCTGTGTTTTGCACCACAGCCTTCAACTTATTGTATCATGTTGAGGTAATATCAACATTTTATTTCTAAACCATTTAACCAGTGAAAATGAACTTTAACCTCAGACAGATTCATATCTGGATAGAAGTGTTTGTCAAACCAGGATCAGGAAGACTAAAGGTATTGTCTTCAGGATTAATTATTTTGAATATTATGTGTTACTAAAAAATTGATGAAGTGTAAATATTAAAAGTGTAGAACACTGTAAAACAGTTGTCATTTGCGAGTTAAACCATCAGTTAGACATTGCCTACACTTTGTATTTAACAGTTTCTATTTTTGAAGGGTTTAATGAGGCTGATTGAAGCCTCTGATGAGGACGATAATGCTCACATCTCAGAGAAATTTAAACAGCAGCTCTGGTGAAACATAAGCTTTAATTATTAGGAAATATGTTTTGTTCACTGTGTTAAAATTATCCTTACTTCAAGTGCTGCTCCACAGATATGGCAAGATCCCTGCTTTACCAGTAAAGAAGAAAAGTTTCATTGGTTTCTACAACATCCGATTGATATTCGTAGTTTTCAGAGTGTGTGAGAACAGAGGACGCTCCTCCATCACACACACATATGACAGAGTGAACGGAAAAGGCAGCCCCCTGACCCCCTTCGTTGCACCCCGAAAGCTCTCCCTCTGCACACACACACTGATCACACACGAGACAGTGGGGAAGTTTCCTCCAGCGAAAGTTAGCTTGCGGTGTCCTCCGCTGAGCAGGAAAAAAGCAGCGCTGCATAAATGAAACAGCTGAGCAGCCGTACATAGCTCCCCGCACAGCAGCAGAGAAAATCCACTTTATTTATTGACGTAAACATCTGTATCAGACGCAGTGTTTCAGCAACACGCTGCCGCCTACGCACTCCATCCACACCACTGTTTCCACCGTCTCACATTAGGTACACGCTATTGATTGAGGACAGTGTCTGTGGACATTTCACCAAAGTTTTCAGCGTCTCGAAATAGTCCTGTGTGTTTCTTCTAATGCTTCCGCTGCTGCTTCCAGTAATTGTGGATGCAGTATTCGATCCTCAAATGTTTTAATAAGGAGACGTTCCTACATTGCAGGATGAATAAACCCTGTCTCTTCCCTTCTTTTATCCACAAAAACTTTCATTTTTCAGATTCTTTTTCTCTTCCCCCTTCCTACCTTCATCCCTGTGATCCAGGCTGCATTGAAGCGAATGGCGTTCAGGCGGCGCTTTGAGCACCAAAAGCCGTCCTCCACCTCCAGCGTTTAAACCGAGGGGACAGGCAAACACACATATTGACAAAGATTATAGTCGGTAAATTCTTATTGCCACGTTTTAGCTGTTGGAGAAATACGACAGCAATTACTCCGCCGCCGCCGCCGCCGCCGCCATGCGAGTTGACCACCTCTGCAAACCATTACACATAAATATGTTGTGATCCCTGTGTTCAACAGCCTGTTATGGACGGAGATGCATTCCTTTCCTTCTAGTGTGCAGGCATGTCTGAGGTCATGGCCATTTTGTCCATATCCCATTTCTTGTGTATCTTTAGCAAGCCAAGTAAACCATGCGCTGCAGCTCAGACTGAAGTCTCTTTCTGTGTTGTGGGTATATGTGGGTCAAAGAGGAATCTTTTGAAAACAGGAAGATAGGAAAACTGCCCAGCACTAAATGAAAGGGGTTTACAAAGCTGGAACTATTCTCTTAAATGTCTGACCAGAGCGAACTGATAGTCAGTGGAAATACTCTAAGTGCAAATATTGCTACACCTGCTCCATCACTTTTGTACCTTTATATACACAGAAGCATCTGGAAGGCACTACTGGACTGCGATTCAATTAACTTGTGTTATAATAAGGGCAAAGACAGGGAGTTAGCAGTACACACTAAGGTCCAGAGGTATGATTGACGTTAGCCTCCATTCAACCTCAGCATGAAAAGAAGCGCTAAGTAAACAAATAGCATCTCAAAGCATTTTCTGTGTATTAAATTGTCCCAAAAAAAAAACCCTCATATTTTTTTTTGGGCAACATGAAATGATGTGTACACGCGCTCTGTTGCTGTCTGCGAGATCAATGCTGGAATGCGTATGCATTGTGGCTTGTTGATGAATTGAATAAGTCTGCGAGCTGTGCTGTAAATCTCCGAGTTGAAGGACGAGCTGTATCTCATGCTGGCCTCTATCTGAGGGAAGAGAAAGCCTCCAGGCGATGATAGAGAGGTAGAAAGGGCAGCGGGGGGACAATTGGTAATTTCAACAGTATCTTATTTGAATATTTTTGCTTCACGAGGATAAAAACATTGTCCTTTTTGTAGCATCTTCTCTTTTTTTTGTTTAATCATTAAATTAATTTTAAAAAAAACAACTAATTGTGACACTACTGTGTTTATCTTGTTTTCCGGCATTCTTTGCTCTCAATGAGCTGCAGCAGTAAAACTGACTCTATATGAGCAACATTTAGATTTAATGTCATAGGTTGAAAAATAAGACACCAAACCGTTGTTTGTGTACAACCCCTGTATCATCACTACCTATTTTTGAAAATTGCTGATATAAAAAACAAACTTGTAGCTCCAGCTCATGTTCGGGCCCTGAGTACCTATTTGCCCCTTTGCTAAATGATTGACGGTGTCAAATCCTGCCATGAACCTTTTATGTTTCACTTCACTGCACATTTCACAGTTTCTCTTCTGCAACAACCACAGAATATTTTAACGCTGTTGTTCTGACGCTCGGTCACGGTTGGTTATACCCAAAAAGTACGCTCCCCCCGCTCGTCTAAAGTGCGACATCCTCGAAACTTGTGACAGAGTTTCATCTGATCCAAAACAATTTGGTTTAACTTTAAAGCGTTCATCTGATCAAAGTGTTGTTTGTGTGTGATCCCCACGCTGCGTGCGTTTAAACTGTAAGTGTAATCCTGCATGTTTTTTAACAATAAGCCAGTCAAACAGCGACGCTGCTGTGAATTAAATCATGGGTAATCTGTTGGGTTGTGGTGTGTGTGTGTGTGTGTGTGTGTGTGTCTGTGGTGGTTTGGCCCCAGCGAGCATCGATCAGCACTAAAGGGCTGATTAGTCAGCAAAGCCTCAGCTCTGCAGGGCAAAGACACAATCGTGTGTTCAGCTGATAGCACAACATCTCATCTCCATCAGGTTCCTCCTGTCTTCTCTGAGTTTGTTCAATTAATACATTTGATTCTCAGGTTAATTGATATAAAACAGATGAGAGACAAAGCCCCTAAAAAGATCATTTAACGGAGTAGATTACTGTCAGAAAATACAGCTTTGAGGAATCTTTATTTCCTTCTTACAGAGCTGCTTATTTTGAAAAAATTAAAATATGTTCCCTACGTACCAATATATTGCATCTAAGTTAATTTTTTCAATATCAACTTTCTTTTCTTAATTTAAAGATTTTTTTTTTCACCGCCACTGACATTAAATGTAAGTTTATATTTTCTGTTTGTCAATGTTTTATTCATAATTTAGCTATATAATTAACATTTTTTTATCTTACTATCTTAATTCTTTAATTCAGATTTGTCGAGATGCTTCCAGACACAAGACACTATGAAAGTATTTATTCCCACAAAAATGACAAAAACACAAATCTGGGAGCTGTGCACCTGCCTTAATAGATAATCTCACCGTTTCCCCTCAATAAAACTCTTAAAATAAAGATGAAATGCTGCAGGAATATAATATAATGAATGGTAAATTCATTAAAGCGCGTGTTTGGATACTTTCTGCCCTCTTGTGGTGGAATTCTGAAGAACAAGGAATGCTTTCATTTGTTCACAAGATGAGCCAAACAGCAGAAAAATAATTCTTCTCTGTAATTATTAAAATTATCTCATATAGAATGAGAATTTAGATGAAGATTTGAAATACAAAGGATGTATCTTGATTGATATTATCATTTAATATTAATTTTAATAGAGAGAGAAATTTTGGTGTGTGTTTGTGTGTGTTTCCTCATAATTACACAGTAGTTCATTTTACAGTATGCTAATTGTCATCCAGTGTCCATTGATTAAGTGTTGAACTCCTTGTTTTTCTAATTTCCCGGCTTGTAAAATTAAAGTAAAACACAAAGAACTTAATAACGACATCAAAGTGGAAGTACGAGGAGAATAGATTAACATAATTTAGAATGAGCAACATGATACAGTAACACCCATCCTCCCTGACTCTGAGCCAGATTAGACAGAAAGTGAATCTGCTCACAAAAGGTCAGCATGGTATTGAATTTTTTCAAATATTTTTCAAAATACCTCCTGGCATTGCAAATATTTTTGACCACTGTGTAATACTTTGGGGAAGGATGAATCCCCACTCCTCCATGCCCCCATCTCTCCCTCTCCCTTACACACACACACACACACACACACACACAGATAGCACTATACACAATGCCTGCCAATCTGCAGTGAAAAACACCGCTCTGGGTTATTCATCGATTGACCATTCAAATCCCAGCATATGCTGCTCTGCTTCTATTCCACTGTGTTCTCAGAAATGGACCATTTCCTAATTCTTCCACAAGGCTTCCTACTCTGTTCAGGAGTCACTCGCACACGATGTAAATGAGAGGAAAAAAAAAAAAAAGTGGGAAGGAATTTAAATTGATCCAGTGCCTGAAAATGTTGCTTGTGCACATGCGCGTGTGTGTGAGTCTGTGTGTGTGCATGTGTGTGAGCCACAGTGAACATTTTGACCTATTTGCAGAAAAATGCAATGACAATACATCATCCTAAGTTGGGCTCCGTAACCTTGGAGTAAATTGCCCCGTGTTGTATATCATGTCGTACTGAAGTTTCTCTATACAACTACAAGTGAGCGTGTGAATGATAGCAGAAGCATGAAAGTGAATCTCAGAGTTTGGCTCCACTTTTACAGTGCGCAGTAATATTCACCCCGAGTGATGCGCTGTCAAACAACTCAGCTTTACTTTGCTTTTCATGTCTCTCTACCTTCAGTCCAAAATGTTTTCCTCTGCAGGACCCCCTCCTGGTTTCACCCCTGTCGTTTCCCTTTTCTTATCCATCCTTTTGATCACCTAAAACATCAGTCCATCAGCAGCCGAGGCTGTGGTTTGCGTCTCCCTGCTGTCCGCAGCTCGCCGCCTGCCTTCCAGTGAGAGCTCCTCCCCGCTGAGCCGCTGCCCGTTTGCCAAACTCCAGAGTTTGTGTTGAGGAGTGAGCAGGTTTTACATGGAGGACTGCCTTAATGCTGTTCGGCCGGTGGGAAGCCACACAGGGCGCCGCACTTCAGATTCGCTGTTTGTTCATCTGTGCAGGGCCAGACTCATCCCTCTCCCTCCTCTCAGCCCTCGCTCTCCGGTCTTATTCCCTCAGCGCAAACACGGCGCCGCCATCACGCCTCGTGTGCATCACAAAGAAGAAGACGCCCGCGTTAAATAATCTGAATGAGATGAATCAATACTTGTGGAGGATGTTGGCGGAAATCGGGTACACGCTCGGCCTGCTGGGATGTTAGTATTTTGTCAGAGCAGGAGCAGGCATGCCTTTCAACTGGGGATTAGGGGGGACATGGCCTCTATAGGGCTCCCTCAGAGCAGAGCCAGTCCTCCCATGTTAATTTCTCAAGGTCAAGAAGAACCTCTGAAATGCTTCAGCTTTGAAGGTGGACCGAAAATACATAACAGGAACCCTGCTGTATGACAAAAAAAAAAAAAAAAAAAGAAGAAGAACACAGATTCAATACCACTACATACTTGTTTGCAAAGATGAAAGAGGCCAGGGGGGGAGGTGATGAAGGCCCAACTACAAAAGACAACAATGTCCGCCTAATGTGAGACCATGTCGGACTAGCTTTTACATAATAAACTCATTTAAAAAAAAAAAAGGAAAGGATAAGCTGGATTGCTGTATTACTGTAAGAGCATCCCCCTCTCCTTGTTGGCTCAGTTCCTATAGGAATAAGCCTTAATATGACCATTCATCACTCACTGTCGTGAAAAATTATTTTACAAGTAGCGCTGTGTCGATATAACTGAGCTACTTTACATTGTAATAAGGCAACAGAATGCGGTGGATTAAAGCCGGCCGTGTTCCCTCATGTATTTAAAAATAGGGCTTTGGAAAATGCTACATTGCGTGTGTCCCGCCTTTTGAGATTTAATGACTATCCTGTGACTCCACAGAGAATTACTGCCAGTAATTGATTATTAAAACTTGAAATTGCCAACCACATCCATTATTTGACAAGTGCATGTGTTATCCTTGTAATTAACAAAGCTTGGCACTTACCGTTTGCCAGTTCCAAGACCCCCAGAAAAAAATATATCAGAGGTTAGAGAGGCGACTTATAGAGCAAGCACTGTCTGGGCAATTATCTGAGACATAATGCATTACTAAAGAGGCTGGATGCACTAAGAAATTCCTTTTCACGCCACCGCATCGCCACGTTCTCAAAAAGAGCACGCAACGTTAGGAGCAGGAGTGAATGACAGCAGCTCAATGGGAAGTCGTGTACACTGCTACTTTTTGAGCTTATCATTAATTATATATCTATTAGTTTATTTATTTAGAACAACTACATCAAGCTGCTGGGAGAGTGGTGTGTGTTGATACCAGAGGAAAGTCCTCCCTCATGTTTACCCCTGTATAGAGAGAAGTGTGAAGCAGTTTAACATCTCACCATACCTGATGTTTCCTGTTCCATATTCTCCTAAAACTACGAAAGTTTTGTCATGTTTGAAGAATATTTAAAAAAAAAAAAAGTTAATTGATGTAAAGAAAATACAGCAATATGAACCAATGAAACAAAAAGATAATACATTAAAACAACAAGTTAGTGTTCAATTTTTGCCATCATGTGTCAAATGGTTTCTTTGCGTTGAGGCATTGTCCTGTAATTCTCCTTTTTTATTCCAAATTGACCCGATTATCACTGCTAGATTCCACTGTGGCTACTGTGAAGCTGCTAAATGTGCTTCTGGCTTCGGATCCTCCTGATGTGAAAGTTTTCTGCAACTGTTGCCTCTAACCTTCGCCGTTTTGCATCCCCCAAACAAACCTGTTTCCACTTCCCTCACAGGAAGGATGAGCAGCCGGCAAACTGCAAGGTCTCCACTTCATTGAAGATAATCAGTAATTGGTGGAAGACAGCAAAGACGGATAATTGAATACAGACTAGCGGAATGCAACAAGAGGGGCATTTAAGAGCAGAGCAAAGTTGACAGCTCTCAAGTACAAAAACCTGGAGTCATAAGAGTAAAAGTGCAGGCAGGAGAAAATGTAGTGCAGGGGTGTGAAGTGCTATGAACAGTGGGGTTGTCCACCAGGGCCAAGACGGAGCAGACAGAGGCTTTCTTTACTGGGAGAGATGGTGTATCCACAGGCCGTTTGGGCTGGATGGAGCTGGATGAATTCATTAAAGGAAGCGCAGTCTCTCCCAGCTGCCATCTCTCCCCTGCAGCCAGACTCCGATCAATGGCAGGAATACATCCAAAACAACATTTAGCACAAGACCTCGGAAGCAGGGGTGCATTTAAGGCTTCTCTGTGTGCACACATCTCCCCTGGATGTGAGCGCTGTTTCAAAATGTGCTATTGAAGTCGAGCAGGAGAGGTATAGGGGCAATGTGTTTGTATCACAACAGAGAAGATTGTTTAACACCGATGCTTCAAGACGAGATATTCTGCTCCGTTTACGGCCGTGCGGGGACTGCACACTGTTATCCATTTTCCAAACTCTACGGAGCCCTTAAAGTCAGCTGTAAGTGCAGAGGACATCCACTCAGGTCTATTACTTGCATCTTATTTCCAATCGCTCATCAGCGGCGGAGGAGAAACAGGAGCAGCGCGGCGACCTGGACCACTGTGAAATGGACGCAATGCAAAGAATATGAAAGTATGTTGGTTTTTCAGGCATATTTATATCCTCCTGAGCACATAAATGCCACAGCATTAATGATATTCAGTATAAACGACGCGGTGTTGCACAATTTTCAGTAATCGGACTTTTTAAATATGCATCAACATAAAACCACTGTCGAGTTTTAAAGGCGTTAGATTATTTAAATGTCAATCATCTCAAACCTGAACTTGGGCAGAGTGAAGCGAAAAGCTTCTAGTACCATCTAGTGGTTTGACAAGTATGTCATCCCTGTGAAGGGCAAATAAACTGTGTGAGTGTGTGTCAGTAGTATAGTGTGTGTACACATCCAGTCTCAGCAAAAGTTTGACGTTTCATCTTGTTGGAGGAGAGTGTTTACACTTGTACAACTATGCTCCCTATATTTCTTAAAAAAAAAAAAAAAAAAAAAAAAAACTGTAAAAATATTCTTCATTTTACATTTAATTACAGGCGAGTTTATCAGCTGGACGACCACAAAACGGCAGCAGAATGCTCTTATGGCTTCAGAGTTCAGTGTAATGGAGGCACGGCTACAACCTACAGTGACACATTTTACATTACAGCCTTTCCAAACGTGTGGCAATAAAAATATAAGATCATAGAGTACAGACATTATTGTAAGGAACCAAAAATTCATTAACGTGATGTTCAAATGAAAAGAAAAAAAAAGTGATAAACAATCATGAGGGAAGAAAATTGGATGTTTTGTTGGCTGGTTGATAAAGAAATGTGAAAAACAGCAGTAGCAATGACATGAAAAACTGAGAAATATCTGACAATAGAACAGCTTCAAACTTTGACCTATCGAGGTGCATGAGAGTCCTTGGAAATGAAATAACCTAATTACAAAGAAAGAAGAAGAAGATTGGACTGTGGGCAACATTAATCTTTGGACAACAGCTTTGATTCCCTTCCGGGTGAATTGCAAGTGAAACTGATAAATTATATTTAATTGACGTCTTTCTTTAGCAAGCGGCACAACTGATTCCATGAGTACAAACATTTGATTAAATCAAAGACAATGAAAAAAATAAATGCGCAGTGCAGAGATCAGAGCGGCCGTGAGCCTCGTCTTCAGTCCAGTTGCTGGGCACGCACAGTGACACTTCCTGAGATGCTTTTCAAATCTCCCCGTTAGAAAACAGAATCATTTTTCCACAAATTAAAAAAATACCTGGATAAAAATGCGTTTACATAAAAGAGTAAGATAGCTAAGATTGTTTTTTTTTTTTTTTCCTTTTAACAGTGAGAAGGTGTTTCAAGCATGATACGGCTGCACAGAAGTGGCAGGGAGACACGATCGCAAGCAGGGAAATGTAATCACACTATAGATACAGCAGTTCATGTTTTCACTGAAAACTCAAACTCCTGTGTGTACCACGACTTCCTCTCGTTTGTGTCCTGGTGTAAGAATTGCAAAGATTACAAAGAGACATAAACAGACAAATGGTAAAAAACAGCTCATGTCTGCTACATAAAGACACTTCACTGGGGGTGAAAACATTACGCTGCATGTGATCTTCAGCACCAGTGGCCATTAACACGAAGTCTATTTGGAAAAAAAAAAAAAAAAAATCCTCAGTTTTTCTTCAGAAGAAAGGTAAGGCTAGGGCCGCGTGTCGCATCATGAAAGCAACAGTCTGGATAGCTTTCCTCTTCAAGGCACGAGGGGACAGGGAGTGTTTGTCCAGGAGAACAAAGGAGCTCGTGGTCCTGGGGGACCTCTGGTGGGTCCCTGGCTCGCTCACAGGGCGATCTGGGCGCAGTGGTGCTTGAGCTTGCAGGGGAGCACCCCGCGGTTCAGCTGGTAGAACTCCACCAGCTGGATCAGGTCGGTGAATCGCGTGAGGCCGTCGTCCAGGCTGTAGAACAAGTCCCCTTCGTCGTCCACCTGCAATTTCATACAAATTTCATACATGTGATAAAACATTGGTGGTTTAGTGCAGCACTGTGAAAATACACAGCTCAGGACCAGGATGAAAAACACAAGATGTCTTTGATGGCATGCCTTGTTCATTAAACGAATAAAAATCTATTACTGCATCGTGAAATAGTGAATTGTACTCACTGGTAAGATCTGGAAGTGTTTGATTTTCTGCGTGTGGCACAGTGACAATACAAATGTCTTTGGGTTGCTTTGGCTGTCCCTCAGCAGAAACACTCTGCAACAACAAGGAAACTCCGCTGTAGCTCTGAGGCACAACATGCACATGGCTTTATTTGTATTGATTAACACTGTGAAAGGCCTTGATTCGCTCTTTATGCAAGAGAAAATAATATCCCATGACGGATTTTTATGGGAAGACAACAAACTGATGATGGGATGAAATTGCAAACATGATCACGCAGTTTAAACACTATCCTTCTAAAATGATAATGTTAAATGTTTCAAATGACTCCAGGCAGAAGACAGGAAGCGGTTGTTCTCACCCGTCAATCAGGCCCTGCTGAGTGATGAGCCGCTGAGCCTCCTCCCGAGCCAGTTTACCGTGGAACCACGGCTGCGTCAGGTGGATCGCTGAAGCACAGAAATGACAGCTTTACTTTTTTTTTTTTTTTTCCCCTCCCCTTCTTCATTTCGGTTGTGTCCTTAAAGCAAACAAATAAAGGAACATTTCACCAACCGATGTTGGGCACGGAGCTCTGTGCAGAGGAGGGACTCCCATGACCGCTCAGACGGTGGCAGCTTTTCCTCTGCAGCGAAGACACAATTAGAAGAAATTATGTTAAAACATGGTCATGTCAGAATGCTTTTCTCTTTTTTTTTTATGAAGTTCATTCATGAAGTGCTTTGTCCGACTCACCCTCCACGACAGGCCTTCCTCTACAGCCACGGACAGCGCCTCGCATGGATTCTCAATCACTCGACTCTTCTGGCCAGAGAAGTCCATGGCCACCAGCGAGTTCTCGGAGATGCTCCTCTGAGGTGGAACAGTTAAAATGCATGGTTACTCTGGACACCGTATTTTTAAGATTTTAAACGGATTCTGCCAAACTGCTCTTGTGTTTGGGTCACTCTCCTTTGTGCACCGTGAAGAGGAGGCAGACTGACTTGTGCTGCATAGTATTGTATTGCCATCTAGTGTCGGTGCGACGCGACTTCATCCTCATCTTTTAGACCATTCTGGACAGAAGAGTCCATTTAAAAGGGATTAAAGTGGCTTTGAAAAGAGTGACACATGGGCACATTTTAGTCCATTAAGCTGTCATAGTGAGTGGCTCTAAATAACTGTACCAACACTCAAGAAAACGCTTCTCATCAGGATTACCAAGCAGCTTTTAAATGCCCACATTCACTTCTTTAACCCTTAGTGTGCTTACTGTTAAAAAAAAAAAGCACAAAAAATAAAGTCAATCTCACTTCCAGTAACGTAAAGATGTTAAAAAAAAACATTACATTGGCTTATTTCACGATTCGGCGTGACGTGCTTCTGAAGCGTCTTCATGACAGCATGTTTCATCCGTCATGTTGGCCACACAAGATTCAGTAACCTGACCCTGCATTCAGCAGATTCATGTCCCCCGTCCCGTCTTCCTAATCCTCTTGGCAAGGATGCTGCTCACATATGACCCGCCGACAGCGGCAGAGAGGTGATGAGCCGTTAAATCTGCGAGCAGCTGATCGGGGAGTATTTTTAGAAAGCGAGGAGTTCACAAACGCGTCCACGACCCATAAATAGATTGCATTTGCTTCCACAAAAATAACCTTAGTGTGGTCTGAGGCTATTCGGGAAAAGGAATCCTACAGTAAAACACAGGGTCTTTATATGAAAACACAACAATATTATTTTAAAGAAATTATACAATTAGGGGTTAGTTTACAGCTTATTTTCAAAGTAAAACTTAATTTATGTGAATGTTTGAAAATTATGCTTTTAGCTGTAGAAAAAACTGCTTCAGTTTTGAAGTTGCACCTTGAAAGAAAAGTTTCAAACCTCTGAAATCACCACACAGGAGGACAGCACGAGTTCAGTTTTTACCATTGGAGAAGTCTTTTGCTTCTGGTGTGGCTGAATGAAGTTCTGGTACAGCTGCATCCCAAACTGAAACATAAAAAGGTCAGCGGTTTAAGTTTCGTTTCACATATTTACATGTTTAAGTTCTGATCTGCGGGAACATACGGCCGAGTGTGTGTTATTTGTGGAGCGGCCGGAGGGTCCGCATGCTCTTAAGTGCATCCAGCAGATACCCAGACAATGAACACATGCTGCTTCCATCAGGAGCTGCGGCGCTAATCCCCATCATCACTCGATAGTTTCCCCTGACCTCCTCCCAAAGCTAAATCTGATTCCAGCACTGACTCAGCATCCCTTCACTCAGATCAGCCAGAGTTATTCATCAGCAGGCCAACCTTTAACAGGCGCATGGCCGTGATCCAGCAGGTCCTCGTCTGCTCGTCGTCTGCGCACAGAAGCTTCAAGTCCCGCGCCGCGCTGCACTTCGTGGACTGGGGCGAGAAGTTACCGAGAAAACAAAGCAGTTCAGCATTATGGGAATCGCTACTTTTACTTCTGCTCCTTTTAGGTACAGTTCCAGCATTATTTTTTCTCTCTTCTTTATGGCAACAATCGCTCTTAAAGTAGTTACAAGGAAAGGACGGCACCTTGACACAGAAGGCAAACTCCGTCGGCGCTCCATGGAGCTTTTTGGCCGACAACACGGTGTAGACATCACTGTCACTGAAGTCTGCAAAGAACTGGAGGTGCCTCGGTTCCTACGGAGCACAGAGAGGTCACGCTAGAACACAAGTGCAATATACACAGGGAGTTACAGGGTGAGGCATGAAACAACAAACAACAGAGCAGAAGCCGAATCCTTACGACTGGTGCAAAAAAATCTATCACATATGTGATAGATCACTTAAATACAGGCGGAGGGAGGCAGACTGGAATCCAAACACTGCAGTCGTCTAAAAGCACCACGTTATCAGCCACTGCGGGTGGAGCCGGCCCGCAAATGTGATGAAAGAGATAAGGATAAATTCACAAATATCGATGGGAGTTGCACTCAGACTGTATCAATAGCGACATTGTAGCCAAGATAGATTTCCAAAGGGAGGGGGAAAAAAAAAAAAAAAAAAAGAACTCAAAGACTCCCTTTGTTCTGCTTTCATGTGACGCGCTGTTTCCACTTCTTCATATGAAGTAACGCCGGCGTCTGTGAAGACCGACGGGCGACGTGTGTGACGGAAATCAAAGGAGTGGTAAATGTACGACACTAAAAGTGGGCGTCGCACCAAATCTACCTGCACTCAAACAACAGGAGGCCTTTTGTTGTCGGGAATGAAAGCAGTTAAAATATGGCGATGCCGGTGCGGCTGAAGGCCCGGCGGAAGCTTCCCGTAGGAGGACTGTTTCTGACGGCTCATATAAGGAAAACCACTTCAGACAAAACGAGCAATGCAACAATTATCGTACAAATAATACTTTTTGAGCTAAATTCAAATTCCAAAAATGCTTTAAGAAGAGATGAGTGTGTTTTTCATTCTCACCTTGGAAGTCCCCTTATTGGAGAAATAAAGTCCTGACCGCCTTAAGATAAATAAAACTTCTTCCAAGACTTCCTGCTTTGCTCTTTGGCGTGGAGGTATCCGTGAATCTCCGGACAAGTGCTGGATTTGAGAAAAGTCTGTGTTGGACAGAGAAATACTTTTTAAGGTGATATAAATGATTTGGGCACAGGCAGAGAGGGTGAACGGTAAATACCTGAATGAGTTCAGAGTGATCCGCCGAGCCGTTGGTTTCAGTGGATATGGACAGCATGTGATCTGGAAAAAAGTCCTACAAATAGAACAGATACCTCTGTGATGTAGTTTCAACAACAACAAAAAAAATCTATCTATGGATTTCAGGATTTCACCAAATTCTCACCAGTGGTTTCCTGAAGAACTCATATTTGGCGTAATTCTTCCTGAAATACAGCCGGCTGTCCGTGTCCATCGCCCAGCCTGACAGCACCTCCATGACGGACTCATGGTCTTCGATGGTTCGTTCTAATGAGAGCAGAGGGGCGACACGGCGGGTCGGCCGTCAGCGGGAAGCAGAGACATCAGCGGGACATCGGGTCAAACGCCCCTAAAACCAATCATCTCTGCAAAAAGCTTCCCCGGCAGCAGTTTAATATCAAGAGAGAGTTATATGAGCGGCGTAGCAAAAAATGCAAGAATTAAATCTTTGCCAAAGCCGAACAAAAGTCAGAGAAATACAAGAACTTCATTGATGCAGAGCAGAAATAAAAAAGCTGATGAAAACTGGAACAAAGATGCACCTCAGGCTACACTGCCCATCCGAAGCACACAGCTGGTGAAAAAGATGCGTTGACTATTTTTATGAATTATCAGTGTCAAAAACATTTTGTAAAATTCAGTTTTCAGGGAATACAGTGATTTTAGGAGAAACCAGTTCCCTTTATAATAAGATGTAAACTTGGACTGTGATGTGTGTATAAAGAGCCAGGAGTAAGAGGCAAATGTAGGGTTATGATGTTGACGACGACACTGTCACACTTCATAAAGTGTCTAAATCTTACCGATTCCCACATGGGAGAGGTGTTCGAAGAGAGTCCAGCTGTGGTCGTCAATGCAGTGGTTCTTCAGAACGAACAGCTGGCAAATGTCCCGAGCAGTGACGTCGGGGGGACCTCCACAGCTTTGCTGGTGTTATCTTCATTATAAACTTTAATCACCTAAAAGAGAAACAGTGAAATAGTTTATACTTGATTCATGCAAACACAGCTTTAAGAGAAAACAAGCACAGGAGGATTTTTGCCTGAGACAATGTGATCTCTGTTTCTATAATGGCAACATGATATATAAAACACCTCAGAGAACACAGTAAGGGAGAGACAGTGAGTTTGTATCTTCCTCTGTGCCGCCATGAACCAGGATGAGGTAATGAGAGAATCCTGCTGTCCTAACCCAACATATCTGATCACTGATGCCAAATCACCTGCTTTCCTCCCCACACTATACAGACTGATTATGGCCGTGTGTGTGTGTGCGCGTGTGTGTGGAAGGAGGTCGGAGCACTTCAGGAGTTTCTGAGGTTTGAGCCCTGGAGGAGTCGTCAGCGAATGAGCGCCTCCGACGGTGACTTCACCACTTAGCGTAGAGCATTATCACTCCGCAAGGCGAACCTTCCCCTCTGGCAGATGTCCGACAGACGCAGGGTCCTGCTTTAAACTGATTACCATCCAGGGCTTCATGCAGACGCTGCTGCAATCCAAACGATGCAGGTTGACGATGTTTTCATTTAAGGATTCAAAAGCAGAGACTAAATTTGTTCTTATTTTGAATAAACAATCATAAATTACGAAAAAATAATAGCTGTATTTACTGCGCTGCAGCTAGAGAGTGCCTCAGCAGGATGTGGCTTCCTGGGAATTGGCCAAATCAAATAATTTGGGGATCACATTTCACCCGGAGCAGGGCAGGGTCTGTCAGGAGGCATCAGGACGGCACGGATACTTCACATTGTGATATTGGGGAAAGGAAACAAAAGAATGACTGTTCTGATGTATAGAAGTAAAGTTTTTCCAAATAATAATTTTTCACTGCAAGCCGAAAGTTATCAGAACCATGAAATTAAAAAAAAAACCTCTTCAATAACATAAACTGTAGCTTTTTACATGTCTGAATTCCAAAGCCGACTCTTCTGTGGTCATTTCTGTGACTACACGTAGAAAAATCTTTAAAGGAAAACTAAATTCAATGGCAACAGATTGAAGCTGTGCAGCAAGAGAACAAATCACTGCACCACAGGGCTCTACCTCCAGAGCACAGTCACAACTAAACCAACAAATAAATCCTCCTAATTCAAATTCTGACATGTAGCTTTCCTGACTTGTTTCCACGAGGAATAAATGAAACATTTCCTGATGTACGTGTCAGGACAAATGCAATGAAAACATAGAAATAACATCCATGTGTTTTAACGTCCATATTTTACAGGACTGAGGTTTCCCATTGTGTTAGCAGAAGTAAAGATAACTAATATCAACATTTGAATCATACATTTTTTTCATATTTATGATTGTTCCAGTTATGAAATCATGCACTCAAAACAGTATCCTGCGATATCTAATATTTTATTGAATGCATCAAGCATACTGACCCCTACAAAACTAATCACTGGTGTATT
Organism: Salarias fasciatus; assembly: GCF_902148845.1. Classification (NCBI taxonomy): domain Eukaryota; kingdom Metazoa; phylum Chordata; class Actinopteri; order Blenniiformes; family Blenniidae; genus Salarias; species Salarias fasciatus. The sequence goes on from NC_043760.1 coordinate 22,492,116, forward strand.
TTAGAATTATTTTTCATGCCAGCTGACTGCACACGTTGAGACGTGGCTGTTAATCATTGGTGAGGAGTTTCTAATGAACGGCCAGGTGGAGCAGCCTGCAGCCGGAGCCACAAAGGGCCTTTATCGGCCCACACAGGGTTCATTCATCTGCCTCAATCAAATGTACACACGCTGTACTTTTGTCTCTGATCCTCCTCACTCTGATAACCAGCGTTCATGTTGCAGCGTGCAAAACTCAAAGAAATTGCAGTAATTCATTCATTCATTCATTCATGACCTGCTCAGACCCTGTAAATCTAAATCCCACTCTGTTACCAAAGGTAAAAAAAAAATTAATACTAATGCTAATTCTAATAAAAATCGAATTGAATTAAATAAAAAAATAAATTGTTCCCATCTGTCCGTCCATCTTCTGATCACTCCAAGCGATTTAGCGTCGTGGAGCGCTGGAGCCGGTCCAGGCTGTCCATGGGGGACGGCAGGGGACGACCCCGGGCAGCTCGCCAGTCCATCACAGGCCAAACACACAGCGACAGCCAATCTCACACAGTCACATCCACAGGCGAGTGACCCAAACACCAAGAAACCTCAAGCCGCACATTTCTGGAGTGTGGCATGAAACACAAGAACCTAGAGAAAAACCTCACACAAATATATATATAGAAACACACAGACACACACACACACACACACACTACAGTGAACTCAGCCATAATAATACAGCAGATTATCAGGAAGATCCAAATATAAGCCACACAAAGAACACTCCCTAACAGACAGTTGATTGCTGGGTGGTGTCGGGTTCACAGCATCAGAACGTAATGTGCTGTGCTGCAGAGGCCTCCAATAAATAATAGTAATAATTAAAAAAAAACTAAAAAAAAACAAAAAAAAAAGCGTCTGGACAAGAGTAAACCCAGATAGTGAGCATGCAGTCCTAAATATAGTCGCATTGAATATAAACTTCTCTATTAGACCTTCTTATCTCAAGGACAGGACAGTGAGGGCCATTTTGCCAATTAGCTTCTTCTGGATGAACCTTGAAGTGCACTCCCACAGCTGCAGCTGTGTCACCGAGCGGCGGTGGAGCGTTGGCCTCCAGCCTGCTCTATCTGAGGAAACCGCGGAGATTCTCTCTGCAAAAAAAAAAAAAAAAAAAAAAAACACTGCAAAATAACCGTTTTGATTCATAACACTCCCGATTTTCCAATAAGGCCGAGAACTGCCGAGGCAACCGGAGGGAAAGCGTGCGGTGATGCCTTCTGGCTTCATAACTGGTCCTGAACATTTTCAAACATATTTGGGTCGTTTGGGTTGCAGGCTGCAGAGGAGCGCATTGAGTGTGCAACAATGAGGAGATGGATTGCAACCAGAGACAAGCGTTATCAGACAGCAGTGATAAGAATGATTTAACTTCAGCGGCTACATAGTAAAAACTCACACTGAGGCTACTGTGTGGGGGACCGTATAAGATGAATCAAACGAATTTCTGCTTCATTCAGGAATTCTTTTTAATAAACTTTAAGCTTTGATGATACAATATTGCAAATACAGTAAGGAAGGAAGCATGAAAAGACATAATCTAATCACATAAATTAGATTATAAGTCAGATTATTGATATGTATTTATGTAGGATGAGTGTTTTTCTTTAAAGGGAATAATCAGGGATGTTTAACTAATTTGGAAAAAACAGCACTACAGAAAAGAGACAAGAATCTTTGAAAGTCTGAAGTTTTCAGTTTGAGGGTTTCTGTGCATTACATAAAGTTAAAGTTAAAAAAGTACTAACAACAATATTTAGTATTTTAAAGGTTCCGGACCCCAAACATACAAACAGGAAGCTGAGCAGAAACGAGACAACGTTTCATTATTAAAGAGAAAAGGGAAACAGCTGTGGTGGAGACAGTGAAGAGGAAGCCTGTGTGAGATTCCTACCCGCTTCTGCAGACAGAGAGGCGTGATGGCAGGCAAGGTGACTCTTCTGGCATGGA